>NC_091234.1:9873370-10083221 GCF_040958095.1 Procambarus clarkii
TTCTTTCTAACGTCTCTGTGGCTCATTTGGGTACTCAGCTTCCACCTGTGTCCCCTTGTTCGCGTCCCACCAGTGTTGAAAAGTTCGTCCTTGTTTACCCGGTCGATTCCCCTGAGGATTTTGTAGGTTGTGATCATGTCCCCCCTTACTCTTCTGTCTTCCAGTGTCGTGAGGTGCATTTCCCGCAGCCTTTCCTCATAACTCATGCCTCTTAGTTCTGGGACTAGTCTAGAAGCATACCTTTGGACTTTTTCCAGCTTCGTCTTGTGCTTGACAAGGTACGGGCTCCATGCTGGGGCCGCATACTCCAGGATTGGTCTTACATATGTGGTGTACAAGATTCTGAATGATTCCTTACACAGGTTCCTGAACGCCGTTCTGATGTTAGCCAGCCTCGCATATGCCGCAGACGTTATTCTCTTTATGTGGGCTTCAGGAGACAGGTTTGGTGTGATATCAACTCCTAGATCTTTCTCTCTGTCTGTTTCATTAAGTACTTCATCTCCTATTCTGTATCCTGTGCCTGGCCTCCTGTTTCCACTGCCTAGTTTCATTACTTTGCATTTACTCGGGTTGAACTTCAACAGCCATTTGTTGGACCATTCACTCAGTCTATCCAGGTCATCTTGTAGCCTCCTACTATCATCCTCTGTTTCAATCCTCCTCATAATTTTTGCATCGTCGGCAAACATTGAGAGGAACGAATCTATACCCTCTGGGAGATCATTTACATATACCAGAAACAGTATAGGTCCGAGGACTGACCCCTGCGGGACTCCACTTGTGACGTCTCGCCAATCTGAGACTTCACCCCTCACACAGACTCGTTGTCTCCTGTTGCTTAGGTATTCCTCTATCCACCGGAGTACCTTCCCTCTCACTCCAGCCTGCATCTCCAACTTTCGCACTAGCCTCTTGTGTGGCACTGTATCAAAGGCTTTCTGACAATCCAAAAATATGCAGTCTGCCCACCCTTCTCTTTCTTGCCTTATTTTTGTTGCCTGGTCGTAGAATTCAAGTAACCCTGTGAGGCAGGACCTGCCATCCCTGAACCCATGTTGATGCTGTGTTACAAAGTTCCTTCGCTCCAGATGCTCCACTAGTTTTTTTCGCACAATCTTCTCCATCAGCTTGCATGGTATGCAGGTTAGGGACACTGGCCTGTAGTTCAGTGCCTCCTGTCTATCCCCTTTCTTGTATATCGGGACTACGTTAGCTGCTTTCCAAATATCTGGCAGTTCCCCTGTTGCCAGTGATTTGTTATACACTATGGAGAGTGGTAGGCTCAGTTCTCTTGCTCCTTCCTTTAGAACCCAAGGGGAGATTCCATCTGGGCCTATAGCCTTCGTCACGTCCAACTCTAGTAAACACTTCCTTACTTCCCCACTGGTAATCTCAAACTCTTCCAGTGGTTCCTGGTTAGCTATTCCCTCACTTACCTCTGGAATTTCTCCTTGTTCTAAGGTGAAGACCTCCTGGAATTTCTTATTCAATTCCTCACACACTTCCTTGTCATTTGTAGTGAATCCTTCCGCCCCTATCCTTAATCTCATAACCTGTTCCTTTACTGTTGTTTTTCTCCTAATGTGGCTATGCAACAATTTAGGCTGAGTCTTTGCCTTGCTTGCGATGTCATTTTCGTATTGTCTTTCTGCCTCTCTTCTCATCCTGACATATTCATTCCTGGCATTCTGGTATCTTTCTCTGCTCTCCAGTGTCCTGTTATTCCTATAGTTTCTCCATGCCCTTTTACTTTGCTGCTTAGCTAGCCTACATCTTTGATGACTCGTTGTCTCCTGTTGCTTAGGTACTCCTGTATCCAACGGAGTACCTTCCCTTTCACTCCAGCCTGCATCTCCTGCTTTTTCACTAGCCTGTTGTGTGGCACTGTATCAAAGGCTTTCTGACAATCCAAATATATACAGTCTGCCCACCCTTCTCTTTCTTGCCTTATTTTTGTTGCCTGGTCGTAGAATTCAAGTACCCTGTGAGGCAGGACCTGCCATCCCTGAATCCATGTTGGTGCTGTGTTACAAAGTGTGTGCGTGTGCTGTGTGTGTGTGTGTGTGTCTGTGTGTGTCTGTACTCACCTAGTTGTGTTTGCAGGGGTTGAGCTCTGGCTCTTTGGTCCCGCCTCTCAACCGTCAATCAACAGGTGTACAGATTCATGAGCCTATCGGGCTCTGTCATATCTACACTTGAAACTGTGTATGGAGTCAGCCTCCACCACATCACTTCCTAATGCATTCCATTTGTCAACCACTCTGACACTAAAAAAGTTATTTCTAATATCTCTGTGGCTCATTTGGGCACTCAGTTTCCACCTGCATCCCCTTGTGCGTGTTCCCATTGTGTTAAATAGACTGTCTTTATCTACCCTATCAATCCCCTTCAGAATCTTGAATGTGGTGATCATGTCCCCCCTAACTCTTCTGTCTTCCAGCGAAGTGAGGTTTAATTCCCGTAGTCTCTCCTCGTAGCTCATACCTCTCAGCTCGGGTACTAGTCTGGTGGCAAACCTATGAACCTTTTCCAGTTTAGTCTTATCCTTGACTAGATATGGACTCCATGCTGGGGCTGCATACTCCAGGATTGGCCTGACATATGTGGTATACAAAGTTCTGAATGATTCTTTACACAAGTTTCTGAATGCCGTTCGTATGTTGGCCAGCCTGGCATATGCCGCTGATGTTATCCGCTTGATATGTGCTGCAGGAGACAGGTCTGGCGTGATATCAACCCCCAAGTCTTTTTCCTTCTCTGACTCCTGAAGAATTTCCTCTCCCAGATGATACCTTGTATCTGGCCTCCTGCTCCCTACACCTATCTTCATTACATTACATTTGGTTGGGTTAAACTCTAACAACCATTTGTTCGACCATTCCTTCAGCTTGTCTAGGTCTTCTTGAAGCCTCAAACAGTCCTCTTCTGTTTTAATCCTTCTCATAATTTTAGCATCGTCCGCAAACATTGAGAGAAATGAATCGATACCCTCCGGGAGATCATTTACATATATCAGAAACAAGATAGGACCGAGTACAGAGCCCTGTGGGACTCCACTGGTGACTTCACGCCAATCGGAGGTCTCACCCCTCACCGTAACTCTCTGCTTCCTATTGCTTAGATACTCCCTTATCCACTGGAGCACCTTACCAGCTACACCTGCCTGTCTCTCCAGCTTATGTACCAGCCTCTTATGCGGTACTGTGTCAAAGGCTTTCCGACAATCCAAGAAAATGCAGTCCGCCCAGCCCTCTTTATCTTGCTTAATCTGTGTCACCTGATCGTAGAATTCTATCAAGCCTGTAAGGCAAGATTTACCCTCCCTGAATCCATGTTGGCGATTTGTCACGAAGTCCCTTCTCTCCAGATGTGTTACCAGGTTTTTTCTCACGATCTTCTCCATCACCTTGCATGGTATACAAGTCAAGGACACTGGCCTGTAGTTCAGTGCCTCTTGTCTGTCGCCCTTTTTGTATATTGGGACCACATTCGCCGTCTTCCATATTTCTGGTAGGTCTCCCGTCTCTAGTGACTTACTATACACTATGGAGAGTGGCAGGCAAAGTGCCTCTGCACACTCTTTCAGTACCCATGGTGAGATCCCATCTGGACCAACAGCCTTTCTAACATCTAGATCCAGCAGGTGTCTCTTGACCTCCTCTCTCGTAATTTCGAACTCCTCCAAGGCCGCCTGGTTTACCTCCCTTTCTCCTAGCACAGTGACCTCACCCTGTTCTATTGTGAAGACCTCCTGGAACCTCTTGTTGAGTTCCTCACACACCTCTCTGTCATTCTCTGTATACCTGTCCTCGCCTGTTCTAAGTTTCAATACCTGTTCTTTCACTGTTGTTTTCCTTCTGATGTGACTGTGGAGTAGCTTTGGTTCGGTCTTGGCTTTGTTTGCTATATCATTTTCAAAATTTTTCTCTGCTTCTCTTCTCACCCTGACGTACTCATTCCTGGTTCTCTGGTATCTCTCTCTGCTTTCTGGTGTTCTGTTATTCCGAAAGTTCCTCCACGCCTTTTTGTTCAGTTTCTTCGCTTCCATACATGCCCTATTATACCATGGATTCTTCTGTTGCTTCTCGGATTTTTCCCTTTGGGCCGGGATGAACCTGTTTACTGCCTCCTGACACTTTTGGGTAACATAGTCCATCATACCCTGTACAGACTTGTCTCTGAGGTCTGTGTCCCAAGGTATTTCACTTAGGAAACTTCTCATCTGTTCATAATTCCCCTTTCGGTATGCCAGCCTTTTGATTCCTAGTTCTTTTTGGGGGGAGATAAGTCCTAGCTCTACCAGGTACTCAAAGTTCAATACACTGTGGTCACTCATTCCCAAGGGCGCTTCCATCTTAACTTCCCTTATATCCCATTCATTTAGGGTAAATATCAAATCAAGCATTGCTGGTTCATCTTCTCCTCTCATTCTTGTTGGTTCTTTGGTGTGCTGGCTTAGAAAGTTTCTTGTTGCCACGTCCAGCAGCTTAGCTCTCCATGTTTCTGGTCCTCCATGCGGGTCTCTGTTCTTCCAATCTATCTTCCCATGGTTGAAGTCTCCCATAATTAGTAGTCCAGATCCATTCCTGCTAGCAACAGAAGCTGCTCTTTCTATTATGTTAATGGTGGCCATGTTGTTTCTATCGTATTCCTGTCTAGGTCTTCTGTCATTTGGTGGTGGATTATATATGACTGCGACTATAATTTTTTTTCCCTCCATTTGTTACAGTACCTGCTATGTAGTCACTGAAACCTTCGCAGCCCTGAATATCCATCTCCTCAAAATCCCAGCCTTGTCTTACCAGCAGAGCTACACCACCCCCACCTCTTCCTTCCCTCTCTTTCCTCATAACATAATAGTCCTGTGGGAACACTGCATTTGTTATCGTTTTCGTGATCTTTGTTTCTGTGAGGGCTATTATGTCTGGGTTTTCCTCTAGTACCAGTTCTCCAAGCTCATTTGCTTTATTTGTAATTCCATCTATGTTTGTGTACATCGCTTTGAGGCTCACTTTCTTCTGTCCCTTCTCAAATCGCCTCCTTGGTGAGTGTTCTGCTGGTGGGGGAGGCTGTTCCATGGGTGTGAGGACCTGTGAGGTGGATAACAGGGTCTCAGAGGATACTGGGATGAGGGGCGGGGGATCCAGTGAAGGGGGAGGGACAGGGAGGGTATGGGGTGAAAGGGGAGGGAGGACGGGAAGGAAAGGGGGGGAGGGAGGACTCGGGAGGAGGGGAGGGGTAGAAGGGTGGGGATTGGGTGTGGGGGGAGGGAGATTTTGCTGAACATTTGAGTGGGGGCAGGGAGGGTTTGGGGTAGGGGGGTTTTCTATGCAGTGGAGGGAGGCGGGTTTGTCCTCCCTTCTGGTGTTACTGGGTAGCTGGTTGTGGGTTCCCCCCTCGCCTCTGGGGGTGTTGGGTTGGGAGCTGTGACTTCCTGGTTTTCCCCTCTCGCCCTGCGCCTCTTCCTTGCTTCTGCCGCCATGGCTCTCTCCTCCCTTGTCATGTCTCTCTGGAGGAATACATTTTTTAATTTCCCCACGTTTTTCAGGGAGCTCTTCCTTGATAGGATCTTCTCCTTTGTGTTCTCGTTTGCAAACACTATCTTTATCATTCGGTCTCGGTCTTTGTTGTACCGGCCTAGCCTGAAAACCTTCTCAATGCTATGCTCAGCCCCTTCCATGTCTAGTGCCTTTAGTACTTCATTCACTGCTGCTTTGTCCTTGTCACTCCACTCTGTCCTATTAGATCCTTCCTGCTCCTTAATACCCACAGCAACCACTGATCTGTTCCTTTCCAGCAGTTGGCTAGTGGAGCGTGCCGCCTCCTGCGAGGTGGCTGCTTTCATGGCCACCTCCATCACTGCAGTCATTACTTCAGAGTTATTTTTTTTTAGTATTTCCGCAAATGTTGCTTTTATTGTGGCATTCTCATCCAGAAAACTATTACCACCTTCTCCCTGGGTGGTTTTCTGATTCTCAGCCTCGATACCATTTTCTTTGAGGGCTCTAATCTCCTCCTTTGCTGCTGTCAGCTCTCTTTTCAGGTTGCTTATTTCGTTCTTCATTTCCTGCATCATTTCTTGCATCTCACTCTTGATGTCCTCCAGAAACCTTGATGTCCTGTGTGTGTGTGTGTGTGTGTGTGTGTGTGTGTGTGTGTGTGTGTGTGTGTGTGTGTGTGTGTGTGTGTGTGTGTGTGTGTGTGTGTGTGTGTGTACTCACCTAGTTGTACTCACCTAGTTGTGTTTGCGGGGGTTGAGCTCTGGCTCTTTGGTCCCGCCTCTCAACCGTCAATCAACACGGTGTGTGTGTGTGTGTGTGTGTGTGTGTGTGTGTGTGTGTGTGTGTGTGTGTGTGTGTGTGTGTGTGTGTGTGTGTGTGTGTTTATGTGTGTGTGAGTGTATGGATACGGTTATGTGTGTGCGAGTGAGTGTGAGTTTCTGAGTGACAAATAGTGCAGAGTATCATGTAATATCCACCTGAATATTAGACAAAACTTTGCCTGGTAACGATGGTGTCAATTTGTGCTGTCAAACTCTTTGACAATAACTTGTTGTTCCCCATGTACTCGAGAGGGCAAATCTCGAGTACATGTCCTCTCCCTCCCGCATCGACTGTTCTCCAGTTGCGTTTTATCAAGAAGTGGAAAGAGGGTTTATATTTAATTTATTTTAGTACTGATAATTAAGTTGGTTCAAGGGAAAATGTTTTCATGATGTTTTCCATCCAGAGACTGATGTTTTAATAAGAATTCCCAATATTATTAGCTGGTGAATTTAATGGCTACATGGCAATGATTTCCCTGTTTTCTTCAGGGGAAAATTTCACTGTAGCTTCGTTTTCTTTGAATCATTAAAACACTATTTATCGTGTTAATTTGTAAGTACAAAACAGCAGAAATATTATCTGCCTATTGTAATAAATGTTAGTAAATGGTGTCGGTTTTTCCGACTGTCATGTTCACAGAAAATGGTACCATCCGTTTTCTATGTGCGGCGGCTGGGACGCCGGAGAGAGTGGAGGTAAACAATAGAGCGTACAGGACGCCCGCCAAGCTTGGTAGCTACTAGTCATGTAATCATATTAAGTATTAAAGTCAGTAACCAAGTCATGACTTTACATCAACCCTACAACCAAGACTTCCTCAGTAACACACAAACACCACATTGGCGACGAGGATGAACTGTGAACGCAGGTATTTGTTCAGTTTCAAACACAAGGGAGAAGCATGCTGCCTGGAGGAGGAAGAGAAGCTGTGAGCGCCATACCCGATGCTGTATGCTAACCTATGCTGTGTGCTACCCAAGCTGTGTGCTACCCAAGCTGTGTGCTACCCAAGCTGTGCTGAAGAAACTGTGTACTGAGGAATCTGCCGACGTTGTGTACGAAACGACGCTTTGATGTGTACAAAACCTTATGTTTTGGTTACGAAACGACGCTTCGTGCTACAAAATTCATCACACTGAACTGACTGCTGTACCAACTGCTGCACCAACTGCTGTACCAACTGCTGTACCAACTGCTGCTGTACCAACTGCTGCTGTACCAACTGCTGTGCCAACTGCTGTGCTGCTGCTGTGAGTAGGAACAACACATGTACACAAGGGCTAGGTAAGAAGTCAGTTGCTGCTATAGTGTGCACTGTTGTGAACTTTTGCATTAAAATGCTTGTGTGCTTTGCAAAATTAAAGTAATTACAGTGAATTCTTGACTAACATATACAGTGCAGTAAGTGTTTAATATTCTGAGGAACATTTAAGTGATAAGTTTACATTTATTCAGTAAAAATGGCAAATATACCTCAGTTTCCTGCATTTGATCCTGACTGTGATCAGACAAACCTGTCACAGAGGTGGGTCAAATGGCTTAAAAGGTTTGAAAATTTGTTGATAGTTTCTGACATCAAAAGTGCTGAAAGAAAGCGTGCCTTTCTACTTCATTATGCAGGTGATAGAGTTTGTGACATCTTTGACACACTGAAAGACACTGATGGTGCCAAAGATTATGACACTGCCAAAGCCAAACTAACAGAGCATTTCAAACCAAGGCAAAATACTGCTATGGAAGTTATGCATTTCAGGAGAGCAAAACAACTCTCCAATGAAACTGTGGATCAATACCACACACGTCTGCAGGGTTTAGCAGCCCATTGTGAGTTTGCTGATGTTGACAAAGAAATCAAACAGCAAATAATTGAAACATGCACATCTACACGTCTCCGTCGAAGAGCTCTAGAACTTGTTGATGATGAAAGTTCTCTTACCAAGATACTGGATATTGCTCGTCGAATGGAAGATGCTTCACGTGATGCTCGTGTCATGGAGTGCAGTGCTAATAACGGTTCTGCCACTGTTACTAACAGTGATGAGGTACGTAAGGTTCAGGGAGGACACCGTGATCAAAGAAGATATCATGCCAAACCTAACAGTAAATTGAGCCGAGAACCACGTCACAACTGGGGTCAAGGAACAAGGCTCAAGCAGTCACAACGACCCACATCAGAGGGTGTCAACAGTAAATGTTACAATTGTGGAGGAGACTACCCACACCAAGATAATGTTTGTCCTGCTCAAGGTAAGAAGTGCTATGAGTGTGGAAAACTAGGTCATTTTGGTGCTATGTGTCGTTCCGCACTAAAGAAACCACAGTCAATGAATAAAAGCACTGTACGAGGATCAGGTCATAGGGGTCGAGGTGGTAAACACAATATTGCACCTCAAATCAAGAATGTTAACAATGTACAAGACAACATTTCATTACAACCAGTCTCAGATGACAGTGAATGTGATTATACTTATGGAGTACAAGCAATCACAGAATGGAATGATCTTCCAAACAACCCAGAGACATGTGTATACATTGCTGGTATTTGTCTCAAAGTTCTCATTGACACTGGATCAAACATTGATACCATTGCTGAGTGCCACTATGAGAAATTTAAAAAACAGTTCCCAAAGCTTGAAAACTATAATGGCAAAGCCACTGCCTATGCTTCAAAGGTAGCCTTGCCAGTGATTGGAACTTTCACTGCAGAGATTAAGTCAAAGAATGCAATGCTCATTACTACATTCCATGTTGTTAGGAATGCAAAGGAGTCTTTACTCAGTTACAAGACTTCAACCAAATTGGGGCTACTTCAGCTTTCTAATGCTGTAGCAGTGGAATCTGCAAACAATGTTGATGGTATTGTTGCTGAATTTTCTGATCGATTTAAATCCATAGGTTGTTATACTGATAGCAAAGTACATCTGCATATCAACCCAGATGTAATTCCAGTTGCCCAACCACATCGCCGACAACCATTCCATACTCGCAAGAAAGTCGATGCCGAACTGGATAGGCTGATGGAACTAGATATCATTGAACCAGTAACATGCCCAACACCATGGGTAAGCCCAATTGTCACTCCACCAAAGCCGAACAATCCAGATGAGATACGCATTTGTGTGGACATGCGTGTTCCCAACAAGGCAATAATGCGTGAACGCCATCCTACACCGACTGTAGATGATATGATCTACCGCTTGAATGGTGCAACTATATTCAGCAAGTTAGATTTAAACAAGGGCTATCATCAGCTTGAACTTGATGATGAGAGTCGCTTCATCACAACGTTTACGACACATCGAGGTCTGTATAGGTACAAGCGCCTGAGTGTTGGTATCAACAGTGCTGCCGAGGTATTCCAGCACATCATCAGCCAGGTATTGCAAGATATACCTAATGCTGACAACATGTCTGATGACATCATTGTTTATGGCCGTACCCAAGCTGAACACGACAAAGCTCTTCGTGCAACATTGCAACGCTTACGAGAAAAGAATTTGACGCTAAGCCGAGCAAAGTGTGAGTTCAATCAACACAAAATTGAATTCTTTGGACATGTACTTAGTGACAAAGGTCTGTCTCCAGATCCTAAGAAAGTTGCAGATATCAAGAATGCTGCACCTCCTTCAACGTCCACTGAAGTACATAGTTTTCTGGGAATGGCAAACTACTGTTCTCGCTTCATTCCAGATTTTGCTACCATTACAAAGCCTCTACGTGAGCTCCTGAAGAAAAATGCATCATGGTACTGGAGCGATATCGAGCAAAATGCATTTGATGCTGTGAAAGATGCACTAGTAGAGAATGCGACTGCTGCATACTTTGATCCATCAATGGACACTGAGTTAACGGTGGATACTAGTCCTGTTGGTTTAGGTGCTGTGTTAGCCCAACACAAACCTGGTCAACCAGATTCCAGAGTAGCAATTGCCTACGCCAGCCGTTCTCTCACAGATGTTGAGCAACGATACAGTCAGACAGAGAAGGAAGCTCTTGCTCTTGTATGGGGCTGTGAACACTTCAATGTGTATCTGCTTGGTGCACCCTTCACCACGATAGTCACTGACCACAAACCGTTGGAGACCATCTTCAATAATCCAAAGTCCAAACCACCAGCTCGCATTGAGAGATGGGCTCTTCGTCTGCAACCATACAACTTTACGGTGAAATACAAGCCGGGTGCAGGCAATCCCGCTGATTACATCAGTCGACATCCTGCCAACAGTTTCACCATCACCAAGCATCAGCAAGTTGCCGAGGAATATGTACACTCTGTAACCTGTGATGCAGTCCCTAAGGCTCTTACTCTTGATGAAATCCGTACTGCAACCCTAGAGGACCCAACTCTGCAAGCAACAGTGGATGCATTGACTAAGAAAAAGTTTCCACGCATCCCACCCTCAGGAGTTGACCAAGATGCATTCAAAGCACTTGAACGCATCCAGACAGAATTAAGTGTTACGCAACAACGCGACACTGTGCTGCGAGGTACTCGTATCGTTATTCCAGCTGTTCTCCAGCAACGTGCTCTGAAGCTTGCACATCAAGGACACCAAGGTCTTGTTAGGACCAAACAGCTGCTACGAGAAAAGGTGTGGTTTCCTGGCATTGATCGTCAAGCAAAGGATATGCATGATGCCTGTGTCCCTTGCCAAGCTGCAGTGGATACTTCAAGACCAACACCTCTACAACCTTCACCACTACCTGCTGCACCATGGACGGAAGTATCGATGGACTTCTGCGGACCACTACCAACTGGAGAGTACTTGATGGTAGTCATTGATGATCACTCACGTTATCCAGAAGTAGAAATCATCAATTCCACATCTGCAAAGGCCGTCATCCCGAAACTTGACAAGATCTTTTCAAACTTTGGCATTCCTGAAGTTGTCAAGACGGACAATGGACCGCCATTCAATGGACAAGACTTTGTCAACTTTGCTGAGCATATTGGATTCAAACACCGCCGTGTGATGCCACTACATCCCCAAGCAAATGGAGAAGTTGAGAGATTCATGCAACCTCTCATGAAAGCGGTACGCTGTGCTCATGCCGAAGGACGATCCTGGAAACAAGCTATGTATGCTTTTCTCAGGAACTACCGTGCAACACCGCATGGAACACTGGGCAAGTCACCTGGTGAACTTTTATTTGGACGTCCTATGAGAATCGCACTACCTGTCATGCCAGCCGAGGTAACGGATAAACGTCTCGCTCAGAAGGATGCACTAGCCAAGGGCAAAATGAAAATTGCTCATGATCAACGTGCAAAGGAACAGTTCATAAAGGTTGGTGACACTGTTCTCGTTAAAAAGAAAAAAGAGGGAAAGTTAGATATGCCGTATGATACAAAACCATATAAAGTGATTAGTGTAAAAGGAACTATGGTAACAGCTAGTAATAGAGATCATAGTATAACACGTAATATGGCTTATTTCAAAGTGATTCCAACTAGTGTAGAAAATGATGAAGTGCAAAGTCGTGCAAAAGAAAAAGAAAAAAATAGTTATAACCCGATAAACAATTCATCAAGGGATGTTATTGCATTTAAGGACTCTCGTCCTAAACGTCATGTTAAACGCCCTACACGATTTGATGATTAATTGTGTTCCTATGTAATGAAAAGTATTTACTTATTGTGCTAAACTAAATTTAATATTGTTTGAATAATGCAGATATCTCATTCAATATTTTGTAACTTTGTATTACAGTTTCTTTCATGTTTGTTTAACATTGCATATGTATTTTTAACATTGAAATCCTTTGTGGAAAAGATTAAGTTGTTTAAATTCTTTGTGTGCTTAATTAATGTTAAATGTATGCAGTATCTCTTGATATGGTAATAACTTACTTTGTGTCAATAACTTTGCTTTATGCTACAAGCATGGTAGACATCCTGTATTCATTCTTTTTAAAGAAAAGGAGGGATGTCATGTTCACAGAAAATGGTACCATCCGTTTTCTATGTGCGGCGGCTGGGACGCCGGAGAGAGTGGAGGTAAACAATAGAGCGTACAGGACGCCCGCCAAGCTTGGTAGCTACTAGTCATGTAATCATATTAAGTATTAAAGTCAGTAACCAAGTCATGACTTTACATCAACCCTACAACCAAGACTTCCTCAGTAACACACAAACACCACACCGACATGTGTGTTTATATATATATTTATATATTAGACATGTGTTGTCTTTGCTGCGTCAAGCATAAACTCGTAAGGCCAGCATTTCGACCATCATTTGTTTAATGCTGCGACTCATTTTCCCTCGTGTTATTTAATATTTATGTGTAAAAATATTTTGAATTCTCTTCGTAAATTTCCTCATTTAGTCCATTAAACTTTCTACTCTGAGACTTAAGAAGATATTTCTTGACATCCCTTTGACTCATCTGTCTTTTCAGTTTCCAATCATGTCCTCTCGTTCGACTGTTAATTAATTTCAACATCTCTTCTATATCTACTGTGTAAATCCCCCAACCCGTTCTCACACAAGAGAGCACATATATGACTTAATACTTAAAGTCAATATGTTGAATGTGATTTAGTACATATGGGATATATTTCCAGTTACCTTTTTCACCAAGGCCCAAACTCTTCCTCACGTACCAATTTACGTCTCACAGTACCCGTCCATCGCTGTAGATAGCAGAATAGTCGTGATTGGTTCAATTATAATGAAAATTTTAGTTTTCAGGTCCCACTTGGGTTGTGAAATTTACCTACTATTGTCCATACTCTTAGAATATTACAGATCAGCTACATCCTATTGAAGGCTCGTAGTTTTGTTTTGAGAAATATTAGTTGTTCTTAGTAAATTATAATGAGCACTATAAATTATTACATAGAATAACAGTGCTTCACCAATCAATATTATATACCATAGTTTGCGCTTTAAAAATCTTTAAAGAATGTTTTGTAGGAACGCTAACAGAAAACGATGTCATGTTGGAATGTTTATGGGGTAAACTACTGCAAACTTGGGATCACTTCCACCCACAGGAAGGGTATGGGGTCCAATACCACCCACTGGATGTGTATAGCGACCACTACCACCGACAGGATGGGTAGGCTCACAACCACCCACAGAATGGGTATGGGGTCCAATACCACCCACAGGATGAGTATGGCGTCCACTATCACCCATAGGATTGGTATGGGGCTCGAACCACCCACAGAATAAGTATGGGATCCAATAACACCCAATGGATGTGTATGGCGTCCATTACCGCCCACAGGATGAGTATAGGGTCCAGTATCGCCCACAGGATTAGTATATAGGGGTCCACTGCCGCCCACAGGGTCGGTAAAGGGTCCACTGCCGCCCACAGGGTTGGTATGGGGTCCACTACCACCCACAGGGTCGGCAGGGGGTCCAAGGTTAAAAAAAGCTAGGTTAGGTTAGGTTAGGTAGGTTAGGTCGACGAAAAAACATTAATTCATGAAAACTTGGCTTATTAGGCAAATCGGGCCTTGCATAGTAGGCTGAGAAGTGAGTTCTGGCTACTAGGTACGACATATATATATATATATATATATATATATATATATATATATATATATATATATATATATATATATATATATATATATATATATATATATATATATATATATATATATATATATGGCGTACCTAGTAGCCAGAACGCACTTCTCAGCCTTCAATTCAGGGCCCGATTTGCCTAATAAGCCAAGTTTTCCTGAATTAATATATTTTCTCAAATTTTTTTCTTATGAAATGATAAAGCTACCCATTTCATTATGTATGAGGTCAATTTTTTTTTATTGGAGTTAAAATTAACGTAGATATATGACCGAACCTAACCAACCCTACCTAACCTAACCTAACCTATCTTTATGGGTTAGGTTAGGTTAGGTAGCCGAAAAAGCTAGGTTAGGTTAGGTTAGGTAGGTTAGGTAGTCGAAAAACAATTAATTCATGAAAACTTGGCTTATTAGGCAAATCGGGCCTTGCATAGTAGGCTGAGAAGTGCGTTCTGGCTACTAGGTACGACATATATATATATATATATATATATATATATATATATATATATATATATATATATATATATATATATATATATATACATATATATATATATATATATATATATATATATATATATATATATATATATACATATATATATATATATATATATATATATATATATATATATATATGTATATATATATATATATATATATATATATATATATATATATATATATACATATGCGAACAAGCCTGAATGGTCCCCAGGACAATATGCAACTGAAAACTCACACCCCAGAAGTGACTCGAACCCATACTCCCAGGAGCAACGCAACTGGTATGTACAAGACGCCTTAATCCACTTGTCCATCACGACCGGACATAATGAGGTGATAGCCAAAGCTATTTGAACCACCCCACCGCCGGCACTCGGATGGTAATCTTGGGCATAGCATTTTACCAAATCACCTCATTCTTTGGGGCACACGTGAGGAACACAAATGCGAACAAGCCTGAATGGTCCCCAGGACAATACGCAACTGAAAACTCACACACCAGAAGTGACTCGAACAAAGAATGAGGTGATTTGGTAAAATGCTATGCCCAAGATTACCATCCGAGTGCCGGTGGTGGGGTGGTTCTTCGGCTATCACCTCATTATGTCCGGTCGTGATGGTCAAGTGGATTAAGGCGTCTTGTACATACCAGTTGCGTTGCTCTTGGGAGTATGGGTTCGAGTCACTTCTGGGGTGTGAATTTTCAGTTGCATATTGTCCTGGGGAAAATATATATATATATATATATATATATATATATATATATATATATATATATATATATATATATATATATATATATATATATATATATATATATATTTTCTTAGCAAATATAAACTATTTTCTTAGCATCAGGGCTTAATTGAAATAGGAGTTCTCCAAAACTCATTTTCGTACTTTTGAGGTGAAGAAAAGAAGTGATTTACTATAGAGTGTATTACACTTATTTATATAATTTGCACAACGTTTCGAACCTCCATGGTTCATTCTCAAGTGAACAGATCTTACAATACTAGTTGATTTTATACCCGCACTGGGTCAGGTGATAATACAATAAAGGTGAAAACATGGGGGGATACATAAGGGATAAATGTGAGGTGAAACATAGAGGCTGCAGAAGGCTTATTGGCCCATACGAGGCAGCTCCTATCTAAACACAAAGATTAATCCAGTGTAATTGGCCTATTATGTTGGACATTGTCTTCTGTGTTGGCATCGATATGTTCTTGTCTTGTCCTTACTCTCGTGGTGGGTAGAGTAAATAGTTCCATAAGAATGTACTATTCACATAAGAATAGAGCGACCTACCATGAACACCCAAATCACGGAACTATTTACTCTACCCACCATGAGAGTTCAAGGACACCAACAACCTGTGCATCATCGTGACTACCTAATAGTGACAACAGTTGGTTGCCGTTACGATTACTGAACTGCGAATTACCCATATTTCTATGCCTAGCGTTATAATCACCTATAATGATGGTAGGCACAGTCTGAATACAGGTAGGAAGGTCAGCATAATTAAAGTTACAAGGAGTTGATTATTTAGTACATAGTTGTTTTTCTCTTTAATTGGATGATAGAGGGGGAGTCTTTAACGTGATTGGGAATACATACATACATACATACATACATACATACATACATACATACATACATACATACATACATACATACATACATACATACTGTGACGATAATCTCCTTCAAGAGATTGAGCCTGCTCTTCCCTCCACAATTACGTCGTTGTGGTTATATAAAACGACTATGGAAGACATGTCCAACAATCACAACAACACCAGCAAGGCTTGCCAGGGTGAGCAAAACGTATGCAGCCAGCCACCTGTTCGGACCCAAACCACCAAACTACATGTTGATCGCTGCCGGCTCCGCTGATTGGTCGCCGGTCTGGCTGCACCTGCACTCGCCCCCCCATACTACTTGATGTCTGGGGTCGCCCCAACCTCGGACTTCAGAATGTTCAGTGCTCTCGTTGTCACCACTCCTCCCAGCTAGACTCTAGCGTGTACTGAGAGAAGTGGTGGCTTTAAGCCAATATTCCAGCACCTCCCATTTTACTTTGTGTTGCACTTCTTGTTATTTTGCCTTAACGTAACTTTTCATTGTGTCATTTAAGTATTCTTATTATTTTAATTCATTGATTTTATTATAAGAATTTGTTTGTGCATTATTTTCATGTTTTGATTTATTTAACGTAATTAAAATTTCATTGTTAAAGTTTACTTGTGTTTTGTGTGTCTTCTCCTTACCTTACCACAGACGAAGTTCCAGTTTTTCTATTTTTTTTTTATAACTATGTGACGAGGCCATACCCCTAGCCTTAAACAGCCGAACACCAACGCGTTACCGTCACAAGTTATATGGGGGCCTGTCCTAGGAGCTTCACTCGGGTACTGGTGCCAAGTGGTAATTTATGGTAAGCGTATTTAACTTTGTTAACGTAGCTTTACTATTTTTCATATTCAATTTCATTTTTATAAGGTGCGGTGTATTGTGCATTACGAGAGTAACATATAGTGAAGGTGAGACAACTTTGGATTACGTGGTGACTGTAGGCCGCAGTCATACTCTTAATTGGTCATCTCTCCCTCCTTGTTATTACTCGTGTTTACCATCTATGTCCCTTGAATATTTCTCATTCTGACAGATCATCATATTGGTACCCTGGTACTGTGGTCTGCCCCGGGTCAAGAGTACCCAATTTTCTGCAATCTGACTGTAGGAGGACAAAGAGGGCCATAGTTCCTCTAGCTCGAACTTTAGTTGCTGAATTGGGACCTCAGCAGCAGTTCTCGTCACAAGTTGACACCTCGCACCCCTACACGTCAGTCAGAGATGATGATACATACAACGGTAGGGAATTAGCTTATTTTTTCAGAGCACAAAAGTTCGCTAATTCTGTAAGTATCATATTAAATTCAGTGGGAAAAACTTGCTTTATGTCCTATAGAGACTTGGCAAGGTATGCCTACATCCTTGGACTACCAATTTTACTTTTGAAGCATTTAACTGTTTCATTTGTTTTCGAAACTCTGTTTCATTTGTTAGTAGGATTTTCTTGCCCTTATTCTCTTACATGAGTACCGGGTACAAGATTTCCTGCGCCCTTGATTTAATTTAATCATTTAATATCTTTCACTTAACTTTAATTGTTAAAGATCTCACAGGATAGGTACCAGTTGCCACGTTGTCCTGTTTCTGACATTCACTATTGAATATTCGTGTACCTTTATTTGCTAATTTCACCATGTTTCGTCTCCAAACTTTCCGTGCAAATCCAGCAGGTGAAATAGGAACTTTAAGTCGTGCCAAGAGGACTGAATTACAAACTCTTGCACATGAGTATCAACTAGAAGTTCCCTACCAAGCCAACAAAAATGACCTACACAACCTGTTGCTGGATTACTATTTAGAGCAAGGTAAGATAGACTCTGAAACTCATGAAACTTACTATATTGCAGAGAAAACTGACTTGGCAACGATGAAACTTAAACTAGAGCTGGCTAAGATTGAACGTGAGCAGCAAAGGGAAGCCCGCGAACAACAAGAACGAGCGGCTGCCATACGTAGGGAAGAACAAGAACGCGAAGCTGCTTTGAGGAGAGAAGAACACGAACGTGGACTCGCCCTCCACGAACGTGAGGTCGCCTTGCTCCATGAACGTGAGAGAGTACAGCTTGAAACAAAACAACGCGAGTTGGAAATACAACGCGAACATGACAAGCAACAAGCAACTCTGGCTCTAGAGTGTCGTCAACGTGAAATCGCCTTGGAAACTTCCCACTTCACTCAACGCCAGCAAGCTACTGCCAATCTTCCCGTCAGTTTTAATATATCACATGCAAGTAAGTTAATGCCATCCTTTGTAGAAGCAGAAGTTGATGTGTTTTTCACCACCTTTGAAACCCTTGCTAATCAACTCAGTTGGCCTGTCGACCAATGGGCCACACTTCTCAGAGTCCATCTTACAGGTAGAGCTGCAGTCACACTCAGTACTTTGGCGTCTGAGAATGACTACCACACTCTGAAACAAGCAGTGTTGGACGCCTACCTCCTCTCTACTGAAAGTTATAGAAGGAAATTCCGTGACCACCTGAAGGCAAGTACCACTACCTTCCTCGAGTTTGCTAACACGAAACGGAGGTATTTCATGAAATGGCTGGAAGCAGCACATGTCTCTACTTTTACAGAACTCGTCAACCTGATGCTTGTTGAAGAATTCTTGAGACGTGTGCCGCCTCCTGTCCGCCTCTACTTAGCAGATAAAGAAGAAACCGACTACCTGAAGTGTGCTAAGTCGGCTGACACTTACAGCCTCATCCACCGGCTGACACCCGAACCATCCTCCAGTAAGAAGTCGTGGTACAGTTACGAGAAGGTGAGCCCCGATCAAGCTGGTTCACAACTGTACTGCAAGTATTGTAGACTCTATGGACATACCATAGAAAAGTGTGGTAAGTCTCAATACAAGGGAACCACTGACCAACAACGACCCAAACCAACTCCTCCTAAGTCCGGTAAGCCTGTGATGAATGTTGGTGTTGATGTTAATGATCTTTCTCTTTTCAGTAACCACCTGTATACTGGAACTGTCTCTGCCAACGGTTCAAATCCGGAGGGACGTTTCAAATTGAAGATCTTGAGGGACACAGCGGCTCTACAATCGATCATCTTGAAGTCGGCTGTGCCCAACATCGTCTACACCGGGGAAACAGTCTTCATCACTGACCTCACTGCTACCACTCCATACCCTCTCGCCAGAGTCCACCTGGATTGTCCCTACGTGAACGGGGAAGTCCAAGTCGCCGTCAGGGAAAAGCCTTTTTCCATGCCTGGAGTGCAACTTCTCCTAGGCAACGACTTGGCAGAAGACCTGCAACCGACCAACCTGATCGTCATGGACAAACCCCAGGTGTGTAACTCTGTGCCAATAAATCCTATTCTTGAGTATGTTCCAGCAGAGGTTCAAGAGAGTGATGAAGTTTCTCCTCCGGTTCTCGTGACCACCCGTGCACAAGCCGCACGTCCACAGCCAGCTGACTCTACTGCTACCGCTGTCCCTCAAGACCCTCAGAAACTCCCCCCGCATCTGACCAAGTTGGAGTTCCGTAAGTTGCAGAGGGAAGATCTTACTTTAACACCATTGTTTTTCCAGGCTGAGACTCAACCCGACAGTATTCCTGGGTTCTTCCTAGAGAACGACTTGCTCTACCGCAGATATAGACCCAGTAAACTGAAGGAGGAGGACGATTGGGCCAACATCGAACAACTAGTGATTCCCACCAGCCTGCGGCCCACTATTCTACACCTGGCCCACGGAGCATTCTCCCACTACGGCTTCAACAAGACTTACCATGGGATTCGTCAAGACTACTACTGGCCAGGTATGGTAAACAACGTCAAACAGTACGTAAAACAGTGTCATACATGTCAGATGGCAGGCAAACCGAACGTCTCCATTCCCAGAGCCCCACTGATTCCCATACAGGTGCCTGCGGAACCTTTCCACAGACTCATAATAGACTGTGTTGGTCCTTTACCTCGGACCAGTTCAGGTAACGCCTACATCCTAACCATCCTGTGTCCTACCACCAGATTTCCCATAGCAGTTCCAGTGAAGAACATCACGGCTGCTACGGTTATCAAACATCTATTGAAGATCTTCACTCAATACGGATTTCCCAGGGAGATTCAAAGTGACTGTGGCACCAACTTCACCAGTGATCTCTTCAAAAGGACACTGGAGGAGTTCAACATCAAACAGGTATTGTCCAGCCCCTATCATCCTGCTTCACAGGGTTCTCTTGAACGTAGTCATCAGACCATCAAAGCACTCTTGAAAAAGTTTTGTAGTGAAACCTCAAAGGATTGGGATAAGCAGATTGACCTAATAATGTGTATTTTCAGAAGTCTCCCCAATGAGTCCCTAGGAGTATCTCCTTATGAGATGCTCTACGGCCGTAAGTGCCGTACTCCCCTTAAGGCTTTCAAAGACTCTCTCAGAGATGCCACCTTCAGTGAGCATCAGAATGTGCCCCAGTTTCTTCAAAACCTTCAACACATTCTAGAGAGAGTCCACCGCTTTGCCCATGATAATCTATTGAAAGCCCAGGTGAGAATGAAGACTCATTACGACCAGACCAGCAAAGTAAGAAAATTCAAGCCGGGAGACTTCGTCCTTGCCTATTTCCCTATCCCAGGTTCACCTTTACAAAACAGATTTTCAGGACCCTACTGCGTCAAAGAGTGCAGAAACAACAACACTTACGTCATAGAGACTTCAGATAGGCGGCGGAAGACCCAGCTGTGCCACGTCAACCTCTTGAAGCAATATAATGGTACTCCTCCCACTGTCTTGACTAACTATTCCACATTCACAGAACCCTACATCCACAGTGAGACCTTCCCAGCTTCTTCTCCCGAAAGCACTGACAAGGAGTCGGCGCTTTCTAATTCCGAAATCCTTAATGATCTTCCCAAATGCTTTCAGGATAATAATCGTGCTCCTATGCCCTCTTCTAATTCCACTCTCACCTCGTCAGATAAGCCCTTCATCCTCCATGTCGACGCCAATGGTACCGACGATGGTGGTGTCGTGATGCAGCAACGAGGCGAGAAGAATACACCTGTCAGCGACTACTGCTACAAGGAACGACGGAACAATTGGCAAGGAGCTACTCTTCCTCATCCTGAAGCTTCAGCACTTCACTCCACCCCTGAAAAGTGCTCGGTCCACCATCAACACGGACCACACCACCCTACACCTCCTGCAGCACGCCCCCTTCTCATCTCAACGTCTTCTACTATGGGCTTGCTAACTGCAGAAATTCAACCTGGAGACACGCTATACCAAGAGTCTGACAACATCTTAGCCCCTGATCTCTCCAGAGTTTATGAAGTAGAAGCGACTCCATCCATTACTCCACCACATAACGACGTACTTCTTCCAGAACCGCAGGCTTCGGGGGAGAGTTGTGATGATAATCTCCTTCAAGAGATTGAGCCTGCTCTTCCCTCCACAATTACGTCGTTGTGGTTATATAAAACGACTATGGAAGACATGTCCAACAATGACAACAACACCAGCAAGGCTTGCCAGGGTGAGCAAAACGTATGCAGCCAGCCACCTGTTCGGACCCAAACCACCAAACTACATGTTGATCGCTGCCGGCTCCGCTGATTGGTCGCCGGTCTGGCTGCACCTGCACTCGCCCCCCCATACTACTTGATGTCTGGGGTCGCCCCAACCTCGGACTTCAGAATGTTCAGTGCTCTCGTTGTCACCACTCCTCCCAGCTAGACTCTAGCGTGTACTGAGAGAAGTGGTGGCTTTAAGCCAATATTCCAGCACCTCCCATTTTACTTTGTGTTGCACTTCTTGTTATTTTGCCTTAACGTAACTTTTCATTGTGTCATTTAAGTATTCTTATTATTTTAATTCATTGATTTTATTATAAGAATTTGTTTGTGCATTATTTTCATGTTTTGATTTATTTAACGTAATTAAAATTTCATTGTTAAAGTTTACTTGTGTTTTGTGTGTCTTCTCCTTACCTTACCACAGACGAAGTTCCAGTTTTTCTATTTTTTTTTATAACTATGTGACGAGGCCATACCCCTAGCCTTAAACAGCCGAACACCAACGCGTTACCGTCACAATACATACATGCATACATACATACATGCGTACATACATACATACATCCATACATACATGCATGCATACATACATACATATATCCATACATACATGCATGCGTACATGCATACATACATGCATACATGCATGCATACATACATACATACATACATACATACATACATACATACATACATACATACATACATACATACATACATACATACATACATACATGTGTGTATATCACGAAAATAAACACGTGATTAAGAATGTGACAATGTCAGACCACGGAAGAAAAATGAAACAGGAAATTTCCTTAAGTACTTTCGTATATTAACGTGTACTTTCGACCTTCTGAAGATGTATTTAATATACGAAAGTACTTAAGGAAATTTCCTGTTTCATTTTTCCTCCGTGGTCTGACATTGTCACATACATACATACATACATACATACATACATACATACATACATACATACATACATACATACATACATACATACATACATACATACACAGGAACTGTAGGTTAATGTGTGACATAAGTGAGGTTAGATGAGGCATCTACAAGCATCAGCTGGAGGCTGATGGAGTGTTGTGAAGGCTGGTGGTACTATGCCCAGATGTTGGAGGGTGGATTTGACTCTCGCACCGTCCCTCCCCCCCCCCCCACACATTGACCGCAGTACGTCTAAGGTTACTTTCCACTCTCGCTTACCAAGGGTATAACCCCCCCCCCCAAAAAAAAAAAAAACACATGCATCAGATTCTTAACTTACAATATTTATGATGTACCAATTTACGTTACTACACTGACTCTCAATTTCACAATATTGTATAAACTTTGATGAATCGCTAGTCTTTGGGTCATCCAATAATGTTAGCAGACTTCTAGATGTTACCACTGCTAGGTTTAGGCTCGGCTACAAGTACCTCTGGGAGTTTGTAACATCTGATGATGTAGATTTGACTAAATGTAAACTCTGTCAGTAGAACTATTCAATACAATACAATACAATACAATACAATTTTATTTACGTAAGGTACATACATACAATAAATTTTTACAAGGATTGGTTGACTTATAGGTAGAGCTAGTACATACAATGCCTAAAGCCACTATTACGCAAAGCGTTTCGGGCATGATAAACTTAAATGACAAGCTTAATACTAATTGAGCATAATGAGTAGAATGAAAACAAGAAATGAAAACATAGATGAAAAAGCAGCACAAATACAATTATGTCGACAAACAGCGCTCTTTAAAGAAAAACAGACATTGGTTGACAATAGAAGGGTAAGGTAGGTTACAGGGAATTTATTAGGTATAGCTTCGTTTTTAACTTAAACTGGTTGAGAGAGGTACAGTCTTTAACATGGTTGGGAAGGTCATTCCACATTCTGGGCCCCTGGATTTGTAGAGCATTTCTAGTTTGATTAAGTCGTACTCTAGGAATATCAAAACTGTATTTATTTCTGGTGTGGTGCTCATGGGTTCTGTTACAACCTTCTATGAAGCTTTTGAGATCAGGATTGGCATTATAGTTTAGCGTTTTATATATGTATAATACACAAGAGAGAATGTGCAGTGACTTAATGTCTAACATATTCAGAGACTTGAGTAGGGGTACCGAGTGATGTCTGGGCCAGAATTGGATATTGTCCTAATAGCAGCTTTGTGTTGAGTAATTAGAGGACGTAAGTGATTTTGGGTAGTAGAGCCCCAAGCACAAATACCATAGTTGAGATATGGATAGATAAGGGAGTAATAGAGATTTTGGGTAGAAGAGCCCCAAGCACAAATACCATAGTTGAGATATGGATAGATAAGGGAGTAATAGAGAGTCACCAGGGCAGGGCGTGATACATAATATCTGATCTTAGAAAGAATGCCCACAGTTTTTCAAACTTTTTTTGATATGTTTAGAATGTGTCCCTGGAAATTCAGCTTGTGGTCAATGAGAATGCCAAGGAATTTGCCATCTAATTTGTTACAAATTTGGGTATTGTTTATTTTGAGATTTATTTGATTAGAGGATTTATTGCCAAACAGAATATAGAAAGTTTTGTCAATGTTAAGGGTGAGTTTGTTGGCAGTTAGCCACAGATGGACTTTATTTAGCTCAGTATTTACTGTGGCATTTAGAGCAAGGGGGTCAGGACTGGAATAAATGAAGGTTGTGTCGTCAGCAAATAGAATTGGTTTGAGGTGTTGGGAGGCATTTGGAAGGTCATTAATGTAGATGAGAAAGAGGAGAGGGCCAAGTATGCTGCCCTGGGGAACACCAATGTTGAAGGGTAAGGTGGGAGAAATTGTATTATTCACAGAAACATATTGGAGCCTGTCAGTAAGGTAGGATTTGAGGTATTGTAGGGAGTGTCCTCTGACTCCATAATGATGTAATTTAAGAAGAAGGTTTTGGTGGTTGACAGTATCAAAAGCTTTACGCAGGTCCATAAACAACCCAACAGGGAACTCATTTTTATCAAGCGCTGTATGAATCGAGTTAAGCATACTAATATGTGCATCGTTAGTGCTTTTTTTGGGTCTGAAGCCATATTGGCAAGGGCTAAGTATATTGAGTTTGGCTAGATATGAGTAAAGCTGCTTATAGATTAGTTTTTCAAAAATTTGTGACAAGTTTGGCAGGATAGATATAGGTCTGTAGTTGTTAACATCTGTGAGATCACCACATTTGTGGACAGGCGTTACTCTCGCTTTTTTATAATGGAATGTGAAAAAATCGCGGAAGTTAAAGATAACAACATCAATAGTGTCCATGAAATGTGTAAGTACTTCATTCATAATGATGTGCAGCCCGAAATCTTAGCGAAGTATCTAAAATTTGCTTACTGTAGGTAATGCATGCACATGACTGTAAAGCTGCCGCCCAGTTGGGTAAGTGTGCAGCACATGACTGTAAAGCTGCCGCCCAGTTGGGTGGGTATGAAGCACATGACTGTAAAGCTGCCGCCCAGTTGGGTGGGTGTGGAGCACATGACTGTAAAGCTGCCGCCCAGTTGGGTGGGTGTGGAGCAAGACTAGTAACTGTGTGACTCACCATAGATGTAAAGTGCCTTGTATAGTGACTGTTGTGAGCCTCTTGTTGAATTACTTGTGACACAAAAGATTACTGATGTGTACTCACCTAATTGTGCTTACGGGGGTTGAGCTTTGGCTCTTTGGTCCCGCCTCTCAACTGTCAATCAACTGGTGTACAGATTCCTGAGCCTACTGGGCTCTATCATATCTACATTTGAAACTGTGTATGGAGTCAGCCTCCACCACATCACTTCCTAGTGCATTCCATTTATTAACTACTCTGACCTGAAAAAATTCTTTCTAACGTCTCTGTGGCTCATCTGGGTACTAAGTTTCCACCTGTGTCCCCTTGTTCGTGTCCCACCCGTGCTGAAGAGTTTGTCTTTGTCCACCCTGTCAAATCCCCTGAGAATTTTGTAGGTGGTTATCATGTCTCCCCTTACTCTTCTGTTTTCCAGGGATGTGAGGTTCAGCTCCTTTAGCCTTTCCTCGTAGCTCAATCCTCTCAGTTCCGGGACGAGCCTGGTGGCATACCGCTGAATCTTCTCTAACTTTGTCTTGTGTTTAACTAGGTATGGACTCCAGGCTGGAGCTGCATACTCCAGGATTGGTCTTACATAAGTGGTATACAGGGTTCTGAAAGATTCCTTACACAAGTTTCTGAAGGCAGTTCTTATGTTGGCCAGTCTAGCATATGCCGCTGATGATATTCTTTTGATGTGGGCCTCTGGGGACAGGTTCGGTGTGATATCAACCCCCAGATCCTTCTCTCTATTTGACTCTTGCAGGATTTCCCCTCCCAGATGATACCTTGTGTTCAGCCTTCTGCTCCCTTTGCCTAATTTCATCACCTTACACTTTCCCGAGTTGAACTTTAGCAGCCATTTTCTAGACCATTCCTCCAGTTTATCCAGGTCTTCCTGTAGTCTCTGTCTATCTTCATCCGTCTTGATTCTTCTCATAATTTTTGCATCATCAGCAAACATCGAGAGGAATGGTTCTATACCCTCTGGAAGATCGTTCACATATATTAGAAACAGGATGGGTCCAAGTACTGAGCCCTGTGGGACTCCGCTGGTGACATCTCGCCACTCTGATGTCTCCCCCCTCACCGTTACTCGCTGTTTCCTGTTGCTTAAGTACTCCCTTATCCACTGGAGCACCTTCCCTTTTACTCCTGCCTGTTGCTCCAACTTTTTTAACAGCCTTTTATGGGGTACTGTGTCAAAGGCTTTTTGGCAATCCAGGAAAATGCAGTCGGCCCACCCTTCTCTTTCCTGCCTAATTTTCGTTGCCTGGCCATAAAATTCTATTAAACCTGTGAGGCACGATTTACCATCTCTGAACCCATGTTGGTGGTGCGTTACAAAGTTATTTCCCTCCAGATGCTCTACGATCCTTTTCCTCACAATCTTCTCCATCACCTTGCATGGTATACAAGTTAAGGAAACTGGCCTGTAGTTCAGTGCCTCTTGCCTGTCACCCTTTTTGTATATTGGGACCACGTTAGCTGTCTTCCAACTTTCTGGTAAGTCTCCTGTTTCCAGTGACCTGTTATACACCATTGAGAGTGGCACACTTAGTGCTTCTGCACCTTCCTTTAGTATCCATGGTGAGATTCTATCAGGCCCAACAGCCTTTGTCACATCCAGCTCCAGCAGACACCTTTTGACCTCATCACTGGTGAGGTCAAATTCCTCCAAGGTTGCTTGGTTTGCCGCCTCCTCATTTAGTGCAGGGGCTTCTCCTTGTTCTATTGTGAAGACCTCCTGGAATCTCTTGTTGAGTTCTTCACACACCTCCTTGTCATTCTCTGTGTATCTGTTCTCCCCTTTCCGCAGCTTCATCACTTGTTCCTTCACTGCTGTTTTCCTCCTGATGTGGCTGTGGAGCAGCTTTGGTTGGGTCTTGGCTTTACTCGCAATGTAATTTTCAAACTGTCTCTCTGCTTCCCTCCTCACTCTGATGTACTCATTCCTGGCCCTCTGGTATCTCTCCCTGCTCTCTGGTGTTCTGTTATTTCTGTAGTTTCTCCATGTTCTTTTACTCAGTTGTTTCGCTACCTTACATTCCTGGTTGAACCATGGGTTTTTCTGTTGTTTTTCGTTTTTCTCCTTTTGGACGGGGATAAACCTGTCTGCAGCTTCCTGGCACTTTTGGGTGACAAAATCCATCATGACCTGCACATTCTTGTCTCTAAGTTCTGCTTCCCATGGTATTCCCCTGAGGAAGTTCCTCATCTCGTCATATTTTCCTCTTCGGTAATTCAGTCTTTTCCCCTCCACTCCCATCCTTGGATAGGTTATCCCTACCTCCACCAAGTACTCAAAGGTCAGTACACTGTGGTCACTCATTCCTATGGGGGCTTCAACTTTGACTTCCCTTATTTCTGACTCATTCAGGGTGAATATCAAGTCGAGTCTAGCTGGTTCATCATTGCCTCTCACTCTTGTGGGTTCCTTGACATGCTGGCTCAGAAAATTCCTTGTTGCCACTTCCAAGAGTTTAGCTCGCCACGTATCTGCACCACCATGTGGGTCCCCATTCTCCCAGTCTATCTTTCCATGGTTGAAATTACCCATGATTAAGAGTCTTGAGCCATTCCTGCAGGCAACTGAAGCTGCTCTCTCTATTATATTAATGGTTGCCATGTTGTTCCTATCAAACTCCTGTCTAGGTCTTCTGTCATTTAGGGGAGGGTTGTAAATGACTGCCACTATTATCTTAGGTCCACCCATTGTTATAGTTCCTGTTATGTAATCTCTGAATCCGTCACAGCCCGGAATTTCCATCTCATCAAAACTCCAGTCCTTCCTTATCAGCAGGGCCACTCCTCCACCTCCTCTCCCTTCCCTCTCTTTCCTTACTATATAGTAGTCCTTTGGAAACAGCATCTGTTATGACTCCTAACAATTTTGTTTCCGTTAGTCCTATTACATCAGGGTTTTCTTCTTGCACCCTTTCTGCCAGTTCACTTGCTTTATTGGTAATCCCATCAATGTTTGAGTACATTACCTTGAAGCTCACTTTCTTATATCCAATTTCACCCACACTCCCTACAAGTGTAGGAGATTGTTCTATGGTCATTGCTACTTGGGTAGGCTCATCCTCCTGTGAGGTAGTTGCCAGGGGTTCAGGTGGAGGTGGAGTGGGGGGTGGAGGGCTTAGGTCTTCCTCAGGCCTGCTTGGGGCAGGAAGAAGTCCTGGGGGTGATGGAGCAGGGATTGCCTGGGGAGAGGGCTCTCCCCTGAATGGGGAGAGGATGTGTGTATTTGTGTGGGTGATTAAATATGTATGTGTATGTATATATGTATACGTATGAATATGTACATGTATGCATAAGTATGTGTACATTAATAATTTTGTAACTAGCGTCAAAAGATTATTATTTGCTTAGCTAAACGAACTAGAGGGTTCAGTTCCTGAACCGATTATGTGCCTCTGTAATCCTTTACACCACCGCCCACGGGATGTGTATTATGGGGTGCATAATAAAGAAAGAAAATGAATGGACCGAACCCCACAATTCATTTAACTAAGCAAGTTACAATCTTGATGAGCTAGTTACAAAATTCACTATAAGTCGTCACATCATAAATGGGTTCGAGATGGACCACAAGTAATGTATTACATAATTTATCAGTATTGTGCAGCCTGTGATCCCCGCCTGGCTGGATACAGATACCTAGGTAGTTTTCATGTGTCCGGACACCGGCGATAAGGTGGTATTATTTATTTAACTTAAGAGATATATATTTTTAAATGTTGTCACATTAACGGCTATATCTTCCTTTCTTCTGACATATAGATTTTTAAGATTAATTAAAATATATGGAAACTAATTATACAATTTATTGGCTGGTGTGCAGGGCTTCACACTCTCAGAGCTAGCCATCAAGTTACTATCAAAACGCATATATCTTTGTTTTCACTTCAGTTATATTTATGACAAAGGATTTTAAATGTAGCCTATATTTCTACCTTTCTAATGACATAAATACTTTCGTTAATTACAATATCTAGATCCAACTAACATTGATTTTCAAAAGGTTGTATATTTTCCATCAATGGAGAGCATCAGCCAAGAAGCCTTCTTTAAAATATGAATATCTTTCCTCACCCAATAAGATCTAATCTCTGAATAAAACGCAAAAAACGACTTGACTGTAACCTATCCACCGCTGCCCATTGGATGGGGGAGAGGGGGTTATGTTTAGGATAAACATATCAATTGTGACACTAGCCCTCCATATACGTCAGTTGCTTAAATTATAAACTGTACTTGTGGTCGGTCTCGAGCCCATTGTTGATGTGACAATGTGCATTGACTTTTGTAACTAGCTTATCAAGATTATAACCTACTTGGCTATATGAATTGTGGGGCTCAGTCCCTGAGCCCATTATGTGCCTCTGTAACATTCCACTATCGCTCATAGGATGGGTATGAGGTGCATAATAAATGAACTAAACTAAGCTCTGCCTTTTTGATAACACATACAATTATAAGCTTTATTTGTGAATCTCAATTAACTAAACAATATATCACAGAGCCTGTAGGGTTCGGTGAGATGAGCGAAGAGACATGGGAGATTTTACATAAGTACAGTACATGGTAGTTTAAGTAGCGAACGCATGTCAACAAATAACGAGTATATATAACAAAACTATTGTCCTATGAAGTCGATTTAATTTCCAAACATATATTTTTTAATAAATGTTAAATGTTTTCTGGCTAGTTATGTTAGATTTTATTAAAAATACTTATTCTACTTGTTAACATTATAATTTAAATTTGTGATAATTTGTGCAGAGAAGTGCGACAACTGGATATGCCAACAATTTCCAAACAACGATATGTCTTGGATAAGTCGCTCCACAACATTGACGCTTGGACCGTCGACTTCCTTTGATGCTACTTATTTCATAATGAAATTATATTAGTTTGGAGTAAATATATGTTTTCTCATGTTCTGCATTCAGCACCCACATTATAGTGAGTAAATATACCATATTACTTCATTACTTAAATAATGCTAGGAGGGTTTGAGTAGCTTTGGGTCTTTAGTGGACAGAATCTCCAATAGATGGGGCAAGAGTCGCCCCATGTCTCTCGCCCGAGCAAGAGTCGAAACTTAATTTAAAATTGATATATCTTTGTTCTCGAACATGATATATTTCATTTGGTGCAATCATAATAATGTTCATATCTCGGTCTTTCTGGAGGTATATAAGATTTTAGGCTTTATTAGCGTATCTTTGTTAATTATACAATATATCGGCAAGTGCGTTGGCGTCTGCACTCCATGCCCGACAAGCTACTGAGCGCTACTATAAAAACATATGTATCTTCACTTGAGCTATAAATATGTATATTGTAATGTATATAAAATGAAGCTCTTATTTCTATCCTGCTTAAGACATATAAAACATTTGTGTTTATTAACGAATTTTCGTGAAATAAACATTGATCTGAGAGAGAGTTGCTCTGTCGTTCAGTCTGTACGGGGTGGGATCTCCATAATTTTTAAAATACATGTATTTTCATTAGAACTTTAAATATGTCTATGGTAAAGTGTTTAAAGTGAAGCTTATATGTCTGCCTTTCTTGAGACATATAAAACATATATGTTTATTAACGAATTCACGTGAAATAAACATTGTTCTGAGAGAGAGTTGCTCGGTCGATCAATCTGTCCGGGGTCAAAGCTCGGCTATTATAAAAGTACACGTATCTTCGCTTTAAATTTAAATATGCCCATGGTAAGGTATTTAGAATGAAGCTTATATTTATATCTTTCTTATGACATATAAAACTCTTACGTTTATTAAGGAATCTGTATGAAATAGGCATGGTTCTGAGATGAATGCTGCGGTTTTCGAGCTCGACGAGCAATGAAAACTGCCCCTTATATAAAACTACAAATGTCTTCGGTTTTACTTAAAATATTTGTCTGGTAGAGGTTTAACATATAGTCCGCGTTTTTATCTTTCTTCTGACTAATAAATAATTTTGGTTTAATAGGTCATCATGATGTTTTCAACAATATTTCACATATATTTCATGTGAACATTGTATTTCAACAATACAATACAACAAATACACACATTGGTACATTATTGCAAAGGCCCTATATTATACACACACACATATAAATATATATATATATATATATATATATATATATATATATATATATATATATATATATATATATGTCTTACCTAATAGCCAGAACGCACTTCTCGGCCTACTATGCAAGGCCCGATTTGCCTAATAAGCCAAGTTTTCATGAATTAATATACTTTCTCTAATTATTTGCTTATGAAATGATAAAGCTACCCATTTCATTATGTATGAGGTCAATTTTTTTTATTGGAGTTAAAATTGACGTAGATATGTGACCGAACCTAACCAACCCTACCTAACGTAACCTAACCTATCTTTATAGGTTAGGTTAGGTTAGGTAGCCAAAAAGTTAGGTTAGGTTAGGTAGTCGTAAAACAATTAATTCATGAAAACTTGGCTTATTAGGCAAATCAGGCCTTGCATAGTAGGCTGAGAAGTGCGTTCTGGCTACTAGGTACGACATATATATATATATATATATATATATATATATATATATATATATATATATATATATATATATATATATGTCGTACCTAGTAGCCAGAACGCACTTGTCAGCCTACTATGCAAGGCCCAATTTACCTAATAAGCCAAGTTTTCATGAATTAATTGTTTTTCGACTACCTAACCTACCTAACCTAACCTAACCTAACTCTATCGGCTACCTAACCTAACCTAACTTATAAAGATAGGTTAGGTTAAGTTAGGTAGGGTTGGTTAGGTTCGGTCATATATCTACGGTAATTTTAACTACAATAAAAAAAAATTGACATCATACATAATGAAATGGGTAGCTTTATCATTTCGTAAGAAAAAAACTTGAGAAAATATATTACTTCAGGAAAACTTGGCTTATTAGGCAAATCGGGCCATGCATAGCAGGCCGAGTACGACGTTCTTGCTACTAGGTACAACATATATATATATATATATATATATATATATATATATATATATATATATATATATATATATATGTCGTACCTAGTAGCCAGAACTCACTTTTCAGCCTACAATGCAAGGCCCGATTTGCCTAATAAGCCAAGTTTTCATGAATTAATATATTTTCTCTAAATTTTTTCTTATGAAATGATAAAGCAACCCATTTCATTATGTAAGAGGTCAATTTTTTTTTATTGGAGTTAAAATTAACGTAGATATATGACCGAACCTAACCAACCCTACCTAACCTAACCTAACCTATCTTTATAGGTTAGGTTAGGTTAGGTAGCCGAAAAAGTTAGGTTAGGTTAGGTTAGGTAGGTTAGGTAGTCGAAAAGCAATTAATTCATGAAAACTTGGCTTATTAGGCAAATTGGGCCTTGCATAGTAGGCTCAGAAGTGAGTTCTGGCTACTAGGTACGACATATATATATATATATATATATATATATATATATATATATATATATATATATATATATGTCGTACCTAATAGCCAGAACCCACTTCTCAGCCTACTATGCAAAGCCCGATTTGCCTAATAAGCCAAGTTTTCATGAATTAATTGGTTTTCGACTACCTAACCTACCTAACCTAACCTAACCTAACTTTTTCGGCTACCTAACCTAATGTAACGGGGGGGTTGGGGAAATAGCTCTATCTTGTCCATTATTCCACCCCCCCAGTTAACTAACGAAGCCGGGGGAAACAGCTCTCTCTAGTCCGTTATCCCGTCTCCAGTTAGCTAACTATTCTAGAGCACCTCCAGAGTTCCTAAAGCAACCTCTCTCGTTCAACACCTTGTAACCTAGGTATTTGACTACCTAGGTGCTACGACTACAAGGCGCCGTCACTTGATCAGTTACCCGAAACTCTAGAGAGAACTCTAGAATACATAATCACTGCCACAAACGTATAAGAGGAAACGAAAGGAAAGAAATGAATAGTGAAGTAATTAGTGAGGGTTTGGGGTAAGAGGTAGGGAGGTGGGAGGAGCGAGGAGGGTCATTAGTTGAAAGTGAGAGTTTAGAGATGGGTGGAGGGAGAGGTGTAGATAGGTAGAAGTAGAAGAGTAGATAGAAGTAGAAGAGTAGATAGTAGAAGACGAAATGCTGCCACCATCCATTCATGATCATTACATACCAGACAAGGAATGGAACTTGCCTGTATCACAAAATATTCTCAAAAGATGTTATCAAGAGATCATTATTAGTATGGTCCCATCTTTATCAGGTACTCATTCTAAACCATGAAACCAGTAACTACAGAGGCTTTCTCACCTCAACTCAAAATCTCTAGGGAACAAAGTTAAACACAATTTAAATAATAAATTCATAATTATATTTCACATGAAGTATCATAATTTAGCAATTCAATTAAAATGTTCCAGTTTAATATGCAAAGTGAGTCATCATCCAAGAATTCGAGAACCCTACAACTTGACTGCCCCTGATCATCACACAACATATGTAAACACGACCAAGTCACCTAAATGTTCACTCACCGAGGACTGAGTCTAAGTTGAATAGAGAGGGGGGGGGGGGGTCTGCAATTTTCAGGCAGCGTCACCCCCCGTCTGGTGACGGCCTATCTCGACGGCTGGCCTCTGCTCTGCTCCGCTGGCCGGTCTCCTATTGCTTTCTGCTCGATAGCTCTCCGAGTTTATATTGGGGAACCTAGTAGCTAACTCCGCCCACAAGTAGATAGCCTCCGGCACTACCAAGCCACTCCTTAAACGTCGGCATGTTTGAAGGCTACCCGGCTCCAATTATACGCTTAGCGGAAGCAAGGTGAAATTCTCATGATCTGACCTCAGGTCACTTGGGGTCATTAACGGTTAGAGGTGTGAGATCTCAGGCAGACAACTGGCGGCTCTCCGATCCTTGTCTGTGACTCATGTACTCTATGTATGTATTAACCTAAACCAAACACTTTTACAGTGTTACATCTCCCCTTCTCTCCGAAAATAAAGTTTTTGCAACACTGCTAAAGCAAGCTAGCTGTGTGCGACAACTTTATTAACGAAAAGAATACATCCTAGCTAAACAAATATACATCATCCTACTCTAAAAAAATGAAATATGTAGACAGACGTCCATTGTCTCTGGCTGGGCGACGTCACTGCTTGGTCTTGTAGATAATCCTGTACCACATTTCTTCAACACAACTGCCTCCGTCGCTTCTCCGTCGTTAACGCACAACAACCCTTGGTCAACCCGAAAGCCGTTACTACTTGAACTGCGCACAGGACCGTGGAATTCGGTTGTCCCAGCTGATCTGTAATTGGCCCTACGTCAGTCACCATGAGAGACGTATATTGGGGTTCTTCACAGCTATAGGGACTACAAGTTTCGAGACCTTCATATAGTTGCCAACAGTAGAAATCCCATCCTACTCTTCTTCCTCCCTGTTGCTCCAGCACGCCTCCTTCAGAGAGCTACTTCTGACAGCCACATCAAGTCTGCATGACACAGGAAGAATCACTCAACAGAGCTACCTGCTTGCAGGAGGGGCGGCCAGTCAAGGCAAACGATCCTGTCTTGCAATTACGCTCCATGCAATGATGCTGACACCAGCAAGGGACACTAGGTATCATGTCTCACTCAGCTTGTCTTATCTTCTCTTCTTTCTTCTTTCTTCTCTCTTCTTTCTTCTCTCTTCCTCTTCCCATGGGTCTTAGACAAGCGACCTGGGGTCCATTGGGGGTCTGTCCGTCCTGGGGTCCATCCTGGGTAGACCGATGTTGGTGGGACAGACTGGAGTCGTTGTTGCTCCTCTTCCATCATTACTGGGTCGTCTGGGGTCGTCTGCAGAACGACCTGGGGTCCACTGGGTAGACCAATGTTGACTGACCGAGAGGGCTGCATCTTGGGGTCCCCTGGGGTGGTGATGGTGGTGGAGCCGTGACCTCCAGGTAGTGGGCTGGTCGTGGTGGTGGTGATTAACGCCCGTGAGTGTGGTACACAGCAGCCGTCTCCCTCTTTTGTATGTGCGTCTCTCCTCTCTTCTGGCTCCCACCTGTGGGTGAACAGAAAGGCGACAATATCGTGCTCCCAAGATATGTTATGTGACCCTGTAGTTTGTATAGGGTTACACAGTCCAGTCATACCGCTCTCCTCCTGGCAACAACTACACTTAAATTTTTAAAATAATCCAATTAACACTGAATGATATTGACTTGGTGGAACATAAGACAGTAACAGAGGAAAGTTAGAGAAGAGAGAATAAGATCATCACTACCTTTAACTTGTCACAAAAAAAATCAACACTAATAGACAAAACACTAGCCTAAACTTAACTGTACCGTTCCTAATCTTAAGTACATAATTAACCATTACTCCCACCCTTAACCTACAGCCACCTACGTGACCCAGAGTGTCTCCCTAGCTTCTCCGCCGGTCAACAACCCCAAACTGTTGCCACCCCCTGTGACCAGACTATCTAACGTCGAGCGTCCCCAACGTGAAGTCTACTGACATACTAAGCCTCCCCCTAGCATGCTGTACAATACCAGTACACCTCGGGTTATTGCGTTCAAAATGGAGTAAAACAGTCGATCGCAATAATCTGAGCAGAACCACCACTTAAAACTACACCTGCCACTCCCCACTGACCTGGAGACCAGCGGTGGCTGGGTGTCCCCGTGGGACATGCGAGGTCACCTGTCACACTCAGGTGAGCTCCACTACCCACCAACCGCTAAGTTCCAAAATCGCCAAATCTTATCACTAACATAAAACACTACACACGCAAGTTCTGGAGAACATCCCCTGAACTTCACAAAACTCACAAAATCACTAAACACAACACCAGAGAATCACAATCTCCTAACCTGAAAACTCGCTAAATCGCGAAAGTAAAACACCTGTCAAGATCTCCCTGATAGCGCCTGAGCGGCAAAAAGACACGTGGGACTGAACAATGTTAAAAGAACACCAACTACCTACAACATTGTTCAACACCGCTGCCATCATTGTAACGGGGGGGTTGGGGAAATAGCTCTATCTTGTCCATTATTCCACCCCCCCAGTTAACTAACGAAGCCGTGGGAAACAGCTCTCTCTAGTCCGTTATCCCGTCTCCAGTTAGCTAACTATTCTAGAGCACCTCCAGAGTTCCTAAAGCAACCTCTCTCGTTCAACACCTTGTAACCTAGGTATTTGACTACCTAGGTGCTACGACTACAAGGCGCCGTCACTTGATCAGTTACCCGAAACTCTAGAGAGAACTCTAGAATACATAATCACTGCCACAAACGTATAAGAGGAAACGAAAGGAAAGAAATGAATAGTGAAGTAATTAGTGAGGGTTTGGGGTAAGAGGTAGGGAGGTGGGAGGAGCGAGGAGGGTCATTAGTTGAAAGTGAGAGTTTAGAGATGGGTGGAGGGAGAGGTGTAGATAGGTAGAAGTAGAAGAGTAGATAGAAGTAGAAGAGTAGATAGTAGAAGACGAAATGCTGCCACCATCCATTCATGATCATTACATACCAGACAAGGAATGGAACTTGCCTGTATCACAAAATATTCTCAAAAGATGTTATCAAGAGATCATTATTAGTATGGTCCCATCTTTATCATGTACTCATTCTAAACCATGAAACCAGTAACTACAGAGGCTTTCTCACCTCAACTCAAAATCTCTAGGGAACAAAGTTAAACACAATTTAAATAATAAATTCATAATTATATTTCACATGAAGTATCATAATTTAGCAATTCAATTAAAATGTTCCAGTTTAATATGCAAAGTGAGTCATCATCCAAGAATTCGAGAACCCTACAACTTGACTGCCCCTGATCATCACACAACATATGTAAACACGACCAAGTCACCTAAATGTTCACTCACCGAGGACTGAGTCTAAGTTGAATAGAGAGGGGGGGGGGTCTGCAATTTTCAGGCAGCGTCACCCCCCGTCTGGTGACGGCCTATCTCGACGGCTGGCCTCTGCTCTGCTCCGCTGGCCGGTCTCCTATTGCTTTCTGCTCGATAGCTCTCCGAGTTTATATTGGGGAACCTAGTAGCTAACTCCGCCCACAAGTAGATAGCCTCCGGCACTACCAAGCCACTCCTTAAACGTCGGCATGTTTGAAGGCTACCCGGCTCCAATTATACGCTTAGCGGAAGCAAGGTGAAATTCTCATGATCTGACCTCAGGTCACTTGGGGTCATTAACGGTTAGAGGTGTGAGATCTCAGGCAGACAACTGGCGGCTCTCCGATCCTTGTCTGTGACTCATGTACTCTATGTATGTATTAACCTAAACCAAACACTTTTACAGTGTTACACTAACCTAACCTATAAAGATAGGTTAGGTTAGGTAGGGTTGGTTAGGTTCGGTCATATATCTACGTTAATTTTAACTCCAATAAAAAAAATTGACCACAAACATAATGAAATTGGTAGCTTTATCATTTCATAAGAAAAGAATTATAGAAAATATATTAATTCAGGAAAATTTTGCTTATTAGGCAAATCGGGCCTTGCATAGTAGGCCAAAAAGTGCGTTCTGGCTACTAGGTACGACATATATATATATATATATATATATATATATATATATATATATATATATATATATATATATATATATATATATATACATATATAAATATATATATATATATATATATATATATATATATATATATATATATATATATATATATGTTGTACCTAGTAGCAAGAACGTCGTACTCGGCCTGCTATGCAAGGACCGATTTGCCTAATAAGCCAAGTTTTCATGAATTAATTGTTTTTCGACTACCTAACCTAACTTTTTCGGCTACCTAACCTATAAAGATAGGTTAGGTTAGGTTAGGTAGGGTTGGCTAGGTTCGGTCATATATCTACGTTAATTTTAAATCCAATAAAAAATTATTGACCTCATATATAATGAAATGGGTAGCTTTATCATTTCATAAGAAAAAAATTTGAGAAAATATATTAATTCAGGAAAACTTGGCTTATTAGGCAAATTGGGCCTTGCATAGAAGGCTGAGAAGTGCGTTCTGGCTACTAGGTACGACATATATATATATATATATATATATATATATATATATATATATATATATATATATATATATATATATATATATATATATATATATATATATATATATATATATATACATATATATGGTTGCAAGTCGAGCAACAAATATTTTACATTGAACAACAAATGAGATTGGAAAAGCAGTATTGCCACCTCTGCTATACAGAAAAAATAGACCCCAGACACACCCTGTGGGTAGTAATGGACCCCCATACCGACACTATGAGGGGTAGTGGACTCCAAAATAACACTATGGGCGGTAGTGGACACTATACAAACACTATGGGTGGTAGTTGACTTCATAGCGACCCTGTGGACGGTAGTGGACCCCCTACACACCCTGTGGGATGCAGTGGACCCCCTACCATCCCTGTGGGCGGTAGTGGACCCTTTACCGACCCTGTGGGCGGCAGTGAACCCTATATACTAATCCTGTGGGCGATACTGGACCCTATACTCATCCTGTGGGCGACAATGGACGCCATACACATCCAGCGGGTGTTATTGGACCCCATACTTATTCTGTGGGTGGTTGGAGCCCTATACCCATCCTGTGGGTGATAGTGGACGCCATACTCATCCTGTGGGTGGTATTGGACCCCATACCCATCCTGTGGGTGGTTGTGAGCCTACCCATCCTGTCGGTGGTAGTGGACGCCATACACATCCAGTGGGTGGTATTGGACCCCATACCCTTCCTGTGGGTGGAAGTGATCCCCAAGTTTGCAGTAGTTTACCCCATAAACATTCCAACATAACATCGTTTTCTGTTAGCGTTCCTATAAAACATTCTTTAAAGATTTTTAAAGCGCAAACTATGGTATATAATATTGATTGGTGAAGCACTGTTATTCTATGTAATAATTTAAGAACATAAGAACATAAGAACATAAGAACAAAGGTAACTGCAGAAGGCCTATTGGCCCATACGAGGCAGCTCCTATTCTATTTATAGTGCTTATTATAATTTACTAAGAACAACTAATATTTCTCAAAACAAAACTACTAGCCTTCAATAGGATGTAGCTGATCTGTATTATTCTAAGAGCATGGACAATAGTAGGTAAATTTCACAACCCATGTGGGACCTGAAAACTACAATTTTCATTATAATTGAACCAATCACGACTATTCTGCTATCTACAGCGATGGACGGGTACTGTGAGACGTAAATTGGTACGTGAGGAAGAGTTTGGGCCTTGGTGAAAAAGGTAACTGGAAATATATCACATATGTACTAAATCACATTCAACATATTGACTTTAAGCATTAAGTCATATATGTGCTGTCTTGTGTGAGAACGGGTTGAAATCCCCTTAGTATCTTGCACGTCGCTATCGCGAAGCCCCTATTCCTTCCTTCCTCCAGTGTTGTGATGTTCAGTTCTCTCAGAGTTTCTTCATAGCTCTGTCCCCTTAGCTCAGGAGCGAGGCGCAATCGACTGTCGTGGCGCACTCGACTAACGCGCATCCAGGACGTAAGTTCGACCCTTCTGCATTTGTTCATTATCAGCAGCGAGACTTGTTGCATATGTTTGCACCTTTTAAAGTTTTTTTTCCCTTAAGTAGGGGTTAAAGCCATTCCATCATACTCAATAATGAGTCTCAAAGTATTTCTACAGCGTTCGGAAGAGATCTTTGTCTATGTTCCTGAATGATAACGAAACGTTTACTAGTAACTCAAATGCTACCCTAGTTATTCTGCTGGTAAGTGCCTCTAGTATAGATTCTCAGTTATGTCCACGCCTAAGGTTTTCTCTTTTTCAGAAATTGGAAGTTGCCTTCCAATCAGGCGCAGATAGTCTCTGTCAAGCGCAGATAGTCTCAGTGAGAGGGTGTGTTAACCGGAGCTCCTGAGTGTTGTTATATTATCAGAGCAATATGGCGGTTGTAGTGAAGGGCCTGGTGACTCTAGTGGGAGCCCTGAGGACAGAGTTGGACTCTGCGGGAGGAGGTGCGTCAGCTGAAAGAACAACGAGAAGTAACGAAGGAGGAGACCAGTAGTAAAGGGACCTCGTCTTGGAGAGTTGTGAAAGACAGGGGTCTTAAGAAGACTTTGATAAAGCCGCCTACAAACGCCATAGCAACTTCTAATTCATTTGACGTTTCGGAGGACGAGTGCTGTGGTGAGACTGCGGATCGCACAAAAGGGAAAGCAACGAAGAGCAAGGAAGCGCAGGCCCCTCAGAGAGTAAAGGAAGTACCTAAGCAAACCTTAGTTGTGGGAGATTTCCAGATAAGGTATTTGGATAGAACGTTTTGTGCTAGAGATAGGGGAACAGGTTAAGGGTTTGCTATCCCGGAGCTGTCATTGGTGATATTATAAACAACATGAATGATATTATAGCTGGAAATGGGAACAATCCCATTATTTGCATTAGCGTGGGAGGAAATGATGTTGGTCGAGTTAGGAGTGAGGAACTGATTCAGAGGTATAAAACAGCCATAGAATTAGTTAGGAGCAAGGGAGGAATCCCGATCATATGTGGCATTCTTCCAAGAAAGGGAGTGGGAAATGAATGGATATCGAGGGCACTTGGTGTCAATTGCCGGCTGGAAAGATATTGCAAATCAAATGCAATATCTTTCATAGACAACTGGGAACACTTCTATGGAAGAAATGAAATGTATGCTCGTGATGGGGTGCATCTACCGAGAGCTGGGGTTGTTGCTGTTGCGAACTCGTTGGAAGAAGTGGTTAGAAGTGTTTGTTTGGGTTTAAACTGTTAGTAGATAGAGGTATGGGAATTGATTTGGAGGAAGGAGGTAATAAAAGTATGTGTTTGTGGGAGAAAGGAATTGGCAAAATGACCAGGGAAAGAGAAGGGCCGCAAAATAACAATTCACTTAGGGTATATTACACTAACAGTAGAAGTCTAAGAAATAAAATTAACGAATTAAATGCTCTTGTCAACACAGAAAAAAAAGATATTATTGCACTTACCGAAACGAGGATGAATGTAGAAAATAGAGAACTATTAGCTGAATATCAAATAAATGGATTTAAACTATTTCACACAGATAGATATATTAGACGAGGAGGTGGAGTAGCTATATATGTTAGGGACAATTTGAAATGTAGTCTCAAAGAGGGAATCAAAACTGAGCCACACACAGAAACTATTTGGATAGAATTAAACGAAAAACCTAATAATATTATAATAGGAGTTATATATAGGCCACCAAATTTAGACAGAATGGAAGCAAAGCACCTATGGGTTGAAATATCTAAAGTATCTAGATCTAACAGTATTTATGTCATCGGTGACTTTAATTTTAGCGGAATAAACTGGTTGAACAAAACAGGGAATAGCGAAGCAGAAGATTTTCTAGAATTAATTGACGATTGCTTTCTTACGCAACACATTAAGGAACCAACACGGGAAAATAATATTTTAGATTTAGTGTTAACTAACAGGGAAACACAAATTAATGACATCGAAATAGGGAGTGAGCTAGGGAACAGTGATCACAAAGAAATCAGATTTAGCATAGAATGGAATAGACCAGTAGGAGAAAATTCTGTTAAAGTGCAAGATTTTCGAAAAGCTGATTTTAATAGCCTAAGAAATTTTTTGGGTCAAATTGATTGGAAAGTCTTGGGTATGGGGTGTGGGCCGGTCTTGGAGCGAAACATGTTCCCAGCGATAGGTGACTTAAATGGAGATTTCGATGTGGAACATAAGAACATAAGAACATAAGAACAAAGGTAACTGCAGAAGGCCTATTGGCCCATACGAGGCAGCTCCTATTCTATAACCACCCAATCCCACTCATATACTTGTCCAACCCGTGCTTGAAACAATCGAGGGACCCCACCTCCACAATGTTACGCGGCAATTGGTTCCACAAATCAACAACCCTGTTACTGAACCAGTATTTACCCAAGTCTTTCCTAAATCTAAACTTATCCAATTTATATCCATTGTTTCGTGTTCTGTCCTGTGTTGATACTTTTAATACCCTATTAATATCCCCCCGGTTATGTCCATTCATCCACTTGTAAACCTCTATCATGTCACCCCTAACTCTTCGCCTTTCCAGTGAATGCAACTTAAGCTTTGTTAATCTTTCTTCATATGAAAGATTTCTAATTTGGGGAATTAACTTAGTCATCCTACGCTGGACACGTTCAAGTGAATTTATATCCATTCTATAATATGGCGACCAAAACTGAACTGCATAATCTAAATGGGGCCTAACTAGAGCAAGATATAGCTTGAGAACCACACCAGGTGTCTTGTTACTAACGCTGCGATTAATAAATCCAAGTGTCCGATTTGCCTTATTACGAACATTTATGCATTGATCCTTTTGTTTTAAATTCTTACTAATCATAACTCCCAGATCCCTTTCGCAATCCGACTTCGCAATCACAACACCATCTAGCTCGTATCTTGTAACTCTATCATCATTACCTAACCTCAGAACTTTACATTTATCAGCATTAAACTGCATCTGCCAATCCTTTGACCATTTCAAAACCCTATCTAGATCAACTTGAAGTGATAGTGAGTCCTCCTCCGAATTAATTTCCCTACCGATTTTCGTATCATCGGCAAATTTGCAAATGTTGCTACTCAAACCTGAATCTAAATCATTTATATATATTATAAACAACAGAGGTCCCAGGACAGAGCCTTGAGGCACTCCACTTACAACATTTTCCCACTCTGACTTGATTCCATTTATACTAACTCTCTGTTTCCTTTGGTATAGCCATGCCCTAATCCAGCTTAATATAGCACCCCCAATACCATGAGACTCTATTTTTTTAATCAGTCTTTCATGTGGCACTGTATCAAAAGCTTTGCTAAAGTCAAGGTATACAACATCGCAATCCTTACCACTATCAACTGCCTCAACAATGCTAGTATAAAAAGATAACAAATTTGTTAAACATGAACGGCCATTTATAAAACCATGTTGCGACTCAATTATTAATTTATGTTTTTCAAGATGAAGACGAATTTTATTTGCTATTATAGATTCGAGTAACTTTCCCACAATAGACGTTAGGCTAATTGGTCGATAGTTAGACGCAAGTGATCTATCTCCTTTCTTAAAAACTGGTATCACATTAGCAACTTTCCAAAACTCTGGCACTCTGCCTGACTCTATTGATTTATTAAATATGGTTGACAGTGGGTCACAAAGCTCCTCTTTGCATTCTTTAAGCACCCTAGCAAACACTTCATCCGGCCCTGGGGATTTGTTTGGTTTGAGTTTTACTATTTGTTTAAGAACATCCTCCCTGGTAACTGCTAAACTCGTCAACCTGTCCTCGTCCCCACCCACATAGACTTGTTCGGCTGAAGGCATATTGTTAAGTTCCTCTTTAGTAAATACAGATACAAAATATTTATTAAAAATACTACTCATCTCTTCATCACTATCTGTTATTTGACCTGTCTCAGTTTTTAATGGACCTATCCTTTCCCTAGTCTTAGTACGATATAACTGAAAAAACCCTTTAGGATTTGTCTTTGCTTGCCCTGCTATGCGAACTTCATAGTTTCTTTTTGCTTTCCTTATCTCTTTTTTAACATTTCTAACCAGTTGTACGAATTCCTGTTCTAAAGTGACCTCCCCATTTTTAATCCTTTTGTACCAAGCTCTCTTTTTACCTATAAGGTTCTTCAAATTCTTTGTTATCCACTTTGGGTCATTAGTATACGATCTATTCAATTTGTATGGTATACTACGTTCCTGTGCTTTGTTTAGAATATTCTTAAATAAGTTATATATTGAATCCACATCGAAATCCCCATTTAAGTCACCTATCGCTGGGTTCATGTCTCGCTCCAAGACCGGCCCACACCCCATACCCAAGCCTTTCCAATCAATTTGACCCAAAAAATTTCTTAGGCTATTAAAATCAGCTTTTCGAAAATCTGGCACTTTAACAGAATTTTCTCCTACTGGTCTATTCCATTCTATGCTAAATCTGATTTCTTTGTGATCACTGCTCCCTAGCTCACTCCCTAAATATATAGGGAGTGAGCTATATATATAGCTCACTGGATTCAATATATAACTTATTTAAGAATATTCTAAACAAAGCACAGGAACGTAGTATACCATACAAATTGAATAGATCGAATACTAATGACCCAAAGTGGATAACAAAGAATTTGAAGAACCTTATAGGTAAAAAGAGAGCTTGGTACAAAAGGATTAAAAATGGGGAGGTCACTTTAGAACAGGAATTCGTACAACTTGTTAGAAATGTTAAAAAAGAGATAAGGAAAGCAAAAAGAAACTATGAAGTTCGCATAGCAGGGCAAGCAAAGACAAATCCTAAAGGGTTTTTCAGTTATATCGTACTAAGACTAGGGAAAGAATAGGTCCATTAAAAACTGAGACAGGTCAAATAACAGTTAGTGATGAAGAGATGAGTAGTATTTTTAATAAATATTTTGTATCTGTATTTACTAAAGAGGAACTTAACAATATGCCTTCAGCCGAACAAGTCTATGTGGGTGGGGACGAGGACAGGTTGACGAGTTTAGCAGTTACCAGGGAGGATGTTCTTAAATAAATAGTAAAACTCAAACCAAACAAATCCCCAGGGCCGGATGAAGTGTTTGCCAGGGTGCTTAAAGAATGCAAAGAGGAGCTTTGTGACCCACTGTCAACCATATTTAATAAATCAATAGAGTCAGGCAGAGTGCCAGAGTTTTGGAAAGTTGCTAATGTGATACCAGTTTTAAAGAAAGGAGATAGATCACTTGCGTCTAACTATCGACCAATTAGCCTAACGTCGATTGTGGGAAAGTTACTCGAATCTATAATAGCAAATAAAATTCGTCTTCATCTTGAAAAACATAAATTAATAAATGAGTCGCAACATGGTTTTTATAAATGGCCGTTCATGTTTAACAAATTTGTTATCTTTTTATTCTAGCATAGTTAAGAACATAAGAACAAAGGCAACAGCAGAAGGCCGATTGGCCCATACGAGGCAGCTCCTATTTATAACCACCCAATCCCACTCATATACTTGTGTTCCCAGTTGTCTATGAAAGATATTGCATTTGATTTGCAATATCTTTCCAGCCGGCAATTGACACCAATTGCCCTCGACATCCATTCATTTCCCACTCCCTTTCTTGGAAGAATGCCACATATGATCGGGATTCCTCCCTTGCTCCTAACTAATTCAATGGCTGTCCTGAATCTCTGTATTAGTTCCTCACTCCTGACTCGCCCAACATCATTACCCCCTGCAATGGGGGTAATGATGTTGGGCGAGTCAGGAGTGAGGAATCCTTACCACTATCAATTGAGGCAGTTGATAGTGGTAAGGATTGTGATGTTGTGTACCTTGACTTTAGCAAAGCTTTTGATACAGTGCCACATGAAAGGCTGATTAAAAAGATAGAGTCTCATGGTATTGGGGGTGCTATATTAAGCTGGATTAGGGCATAGCTATACCAAAGGAAACAGAGAGTTAGTATAAATGGAATCAAGTCAGAGTGGGAAAATGTTGTAAGTGGAGTGCCTCAAGGCTCTGTCCTGGGCCCTCTGTTGTTTATAATATATATAAATGATTTAGATTCAGGTTTGAGTAGCAACATTTGCAAATTTGCCGATGATACGAAAATCGGTAGGGAAATTAATTCGGACGAGGACTCACTATCACTTCAAGTTGATCTAGATAGGGTTTTGAAATGGTCAAAGGATTGGCAGATGCAGTTTAATGCTGATTAATGTAAAGTTCTGAGGTTAGGTACTGATGATAGAGTTACAAGATACGAGCTAGATGGTGTTGAGATTGCGAAGTCGGATTGCGAAAGGGATCTGGGAGTTATGATTAGTAAGAATTTAAAACAAAAGGATCAATGCATAAATGTTCGTAATAAGGCAAATCGGACACTTGGATTTATTAATCGCAGTGTTAGTAACAAGACACCTGGTGTGGTTCTCAAGCTATATCTTGCTCTAGTTAGGCCCCATTTAGATTATGCAGTTCAGTTTTGGTCGCCATATTATAGAATGGATATAAATTCACTTGAACGTGTCCAGCGTAGGATGACTAAGTTAATTCCCCAAATTAGAAATCTTTCATATGAAGAAAGATTAACAAAGCTTAAGTTGCATTCACTAGAAAGGCGAAGAGTTAGGGGTGACATGATAGAGGTTTACAAGTGGGTGAATGGACATAACAAAGGGGATATTAATAGGGTATTAAAAGTATCAACACAAGACAGAACACGAAACAATGGGTATAAATTGGATAAGTTTAGATTTAGGAAAGACTTGGGTAAATACTGGTTCAGTAACAGGGTTGTTGATTTGTGGAACCAGTTACCACGTAACGTGCTGGAGGTGGGGTCCCTCGATTGTTTCAAGCGCGCGTTGGACAAGTGTATGAGTGGGATTGGGTGGTTATAAATAGGAGCTGCCTCGTATGGGCCAATAGGCCTTCTGCAGTTGCCTTTGTTCTTATGTTGTTCCCTTTATATTGAGCTGCATTTGAGATCTCTTCCCTCTGATTCTAGTCCACATAACCTTGCATTTGTCAGGGTTAAAGTCTAGTAGCAATTTCTCTGACTATCTATGGATACTTTCCAGTTCATCTTGTAAGGTATTGCAGTCCTCCTCATTTGTGATTAGTCTACTGAGCAATTCATCATCAACAGACATTGACAAGAATGAGCTTGCTCCGCTGCTAGATTGCATTCATATATTAGGAACAGGATAAGCTTCTATTACTGACACTTGAGGTACTCAACTCACTACCTTTCTCCAGTTTGAACGCTCTCTTACTATTACTCGTCAGGTGAAGTCACAGTGAGAGGTTGTGTTAACCGGAGCTCCTGAGTGTTGTTATATTATCATAGCAATATGGAAGTTGTAGTGAAGGACCTGGTGACTCTAGTGGGAGCCCTGAGGACAGAGTTGGACTCTCTGCGGGAGGAGGTGCGTCAGCTTAAAAAACAACGAGAAGTAACGAAGGAGGAGACCAGCAGTAAAGGGACCTCGTCTTGGAGAGTTGCGAAAGACAGGGGCCTTAAGAAGACTTTGATAAAGCCGCCTTCAAACGCCATAGCAACTTCAAATTCATTTGACGTTTTGGAGGACGAGTGCTGTGGAGAGACTGTGGATCGCGCAAAAGGGAAAGCAACGAAGAGAAAGGAAGCGCAGGCCCCTCAGAAAGTAAAGGAAGTACCTAAGCAAACATTAGTTGTGGGAGATTCCCAGATAAGGTATTTGGATAGAACGTTTTGTGCTAGAGATAGGGGGAACAGGTTAAGGGTTTGCTATCCCGGAGCTGGCATTGGTGATATTATAAACAACATGAATGATATTATGGCTGGTAATGGGAACAATCCCATTATTTGCATTAGCGTGGGAGGAAATGATGTTGGTCGAGTCAGGAGTGAGGAACTGATTCAGAGGTATAAAACAGCCATAGAGTTAGTTAGGAGCAAGGGAGGAATCCCGATCATATGTGGCATTCTTCCAAGAAAGGGAGTGGGAAATGAATGGATATCGAGGGCACTTGGTGTCAATTGCCGGCTGGAAAGATATTGCAAATCAAATGCAATATCTTTCATAGACAACTGGGAACACTTCTATGGAAGAAATGAAATGTATGCTCGTGATGGGGTGCATCTATCGAGAGCTGGGGTTGTTGCTGTTGCGAACTCGCTAGAAGAAGTGGTTAGAGGTGTTTGTTTGGGTTTAAACTGTTAGTAGATAGAGGTATGGGAATTGATTTGGAGGAAGGAGGTAATAAAAGTATGTGTTTGTGGGAGAAAGGAATTGGCAAAACGATCAGGGAAAGAGAAGGTCCGCAAAATAACAATTCACTTAGGGTATATTACACTAACAGTAGAAGTCTAAGAAATAAAATTAACGAATTAAATGCTCTTGTCTGCACAGAAAAAATAGATATTATTGCACTTACCGAAACGTGGATGAATGTAGAAAATAGAGAACTATTAGCTGAATATCAAATATATGGATTTAAACTATTTCACACAGATAGATATATTAGACGAGGAGGTGGAGTAGCCATATATGTTAGGGACAATTTGAAATGTAGTCTCAAAGAGGGAATCAAAACAGAGCCACACACAGAAACTATTTGGATTGAATTAAACGAAAAAGCTAATAATATTATAATAGGAGTAATATATAGGCCACCAAATTTAGACAGAATGGAAGCAAAGCATCTATGGGATGAAATATCTAGAGCATCTAGATCTAACAGTATTTATGTCATGGGTGACTTTAATTTTAGCGGAATAAACTGGTTGAACAAAACAGGGAATAGTGAAGCAGAAGATTTTCTAGAATTAATTGACGATTGCTTTCTTACGCAACACATTAAGGAACCAACACGGGAAAATAATATTTTAGATTTAGTGTTAACTAACAGGGAAACGCAAATTAATGACATCGAAATAGGGAGTGAGCTAGGGGGCAGTGATCACAAAGAAATCAGATTTAGCATAGAATGGAATAGACCAGTAGGAGAAAATTCTGTTAAAGTGCCAGATTTTCGAAAAGCTGATTTTAATAGCCTAAGAAATTTTTTGGGTCAAATTGATTGGAAAGGCTTGGGTATGGGGTGTGGGCCGGTCTTGGAGCGAGACATGAACCCAGCGATAGGTGACTTAAATGGGGATTTCGATGTGGATTCAATATATAACTTATTTAAGAATATTCTAAACAAAGCACAGGAACGTAGTATACCATACAAATTGAATAGATCGTATACTAATGACCCAAAGTGGATAACAAAGAATTTGAAGAACCTTATAGGTAAAAAGAGAGCTTGGTACAAAAGGATTAAAAATGGGGAGGTCACTTTAGAACAGGAATTCGTACAACTGGTTAGAAATGTTAAAAAAGAGATAAGGAAAGCAAAAAGAAACTATGAAGTTCGCATAGCAGGGCAAGCAAAGACAAATCCTAAAGGGTTTTTTCAGTTATATCGTACTAAGACTAGGGAAAGGATAGGTCCATTAAAAACTGAGACAGGTCAAATAACAGATAGTGATGAAGAGATGAGTAGTATTTTTAATAAATATTTTGTATCTGTATTTACTAAAGAGGAACTTAACAATATGCCTTCAGCCGAACAAGTCTATGTGGGTGGGGACGAGGACAGGTTGACGAGTTTAGCAGTTACCAGGGAGGATGTTCTTAAACAAATAGTAAAACTCAAACCAAACAAATCCCCAGGGCCGGATGAAGTGTTTGCTAGGGTGCTTAAAGAATGCAAAGAGGAGCTTTGTGACCCACTGTCAACCATATTTAATAAATCAATAGAGTCAGGCAGAGTGCCAGAGTTTTGGAAAGTTGCTAATGTGATACCAGTTTTTAAGAAAGGAGATAGATCACTTGCGTCTAACTATCGACCAATTAGCCTAACGTCTATTGTGGGAAAGTTACTCGAATCTATAATAGCAAATAAAATTCGTCTTCGTCTTGAAAAACATAAATTAATAATTGAGTCGCAACATGGTTTTATAAATGGCCGTTCATGTTTAACAAATTTGTTATCTTTTTATTCTAGCATTGTTGAGGCAGTTGATAGTGGTAAGGATTGCGATGTTGTATACCTTGACTTTAGCAAAGCTTTTGATACAGTGCCACATGAAAGACTGATTAAAAAAATAGAGTCTCATGGTATTGGGGGTGCTATATTAAGCTGGATTAGGGCATGGCTATACCAAAGGAAACAGAGAGTTAGTATAAATGGAATCAAGTCAGAGTGGGAAAATGTTGTAAGTGGAGTGCCTCAAGGCTCTGTCCTGGGACCTCTGTTGTTTATAATATATATAAATGATTTAGATTCAGGTTTGAGTAGCAACATTTGCAAATTTGCCGATGATACGAAAATCGGTAGGGAAATTAATTCGGAGGAGGACTCACTATCACTTCAAGTTGATCTAGATAGGGTTTTGAAATGGTCAAAGGATTGGCAGATGCAGTTTAATGCTGATAAATGTAAAGTTCTGAGGTTAGGTAATGATGATAGAGTTACAAGATACGAGCTAGATGGTGTTGTGATTGCGAAGTCGGATTGCGAAAGGGATCTGGGAGTTATGATTAGTAAGAATTTAAAACAAAAGGATCAATGCATAAATGTTCGTAATAAGGCAAATCGGACACTTGGATTTATTAATCGCAGCGTTAGTAACAAGACACCTGGTGTGGTTCTCAAGCTATATCTTGCTCTAGTTAGGCCCCATTTAGATTATGCAGTTCAGTTTTGGTCGCCATATTATAGAATGGATATAAATTCACTTGAACGTGTCCAGCGTAGGATGACTAAGTTAATTCCCCAAATTAGAAATCTTTCATATGAAGAAAGATTAACAAAGCTTAAGTTGCATTCACTGGAAAGGCGAAGAGTTAGGGGTGACATGATAGAGGTTTACAAGTGGATGAATGGACATAACCGGGGGGATATTAATAGGGTATTAAAAGTATCAACACAGGACAGAACACGAAACAATGGATATAAATTGGATAAGTTTAGATTTAGGAAAGACTTGGGTAAATACTGGTTCAGTAACAGGGTTGTTGATTTGTGGAACCAATTGCCGCGTAACATTGTGGAGGTGGGGTCCCTCGATTGTTTCAAGCACGGGTTGGACAAGTATATGAGTGGGATTGGGTGGTTATAGAATAGGAGCTGCCTCGTATGGGCCAATAGGCCTTCTGCAGTTACCTTTGTTCTTATGTTCTTCTTATGTTCTTACTCTTTGCCTCCTCCAAAGGCCCTCTATCACCCACTTTAGTAATCTTGTTGATACACCAGTCTGTTTTCCTAGTTTACATAAGAGTTCCCCTAGAGTACATGTTATGAATAGTGTCAAAAGCTTTCTTGCAATGAAGGAGAATGTAGTCTGTCTAGGTATCTCTCTCCGGTTATATTGCCCTAATTGGAGTGAGGGTAAAATTCGGCAAAGATGCATGCAACACCATCAATTTACAGAAATTATAAGAGAGAGCAGTTGCGCAGATACGCTGTACCTCAAATGGAGAGGAGTATCTCACCACACCAGTCTCCAGACGAACATATCTCCCGTCACTGGGTCGTCAGCCTTGCTCAAATGTGTGAACCATCTTCTAGAGAAATGACTGCTGTGGTCCCCTATAAATATTGAGTATGTTAGTGTTAGTAGACTGTAGGGTCTCGATACCCAGAGCCGGTACCAAATGACTGCTGTCCACTATAATCATTGAGTATGTTAGTGTTAGTAGGCTGTAGGGTCTCGATACCCAGAGCCGGTACCAAATGACTGCTGTGGTCCCCTATAATCATTGAGTATGTTAGTGTTAGTAGGCTGTAGGATCTCGATACCCAAAGCCGGTACCAAATGACCGCTGTGGTCCCCTATAAACATTATGTTAGTGTTAGTAGACTGTAGGGTCTCGATACCCAGAGCCGGTACCAAATAATCAGCAGTGACAATAATGGCAGAATAAATAGGGGAGTGGGGGCAGAACTTAGGGAAATGCTGACGAAAAGACTCTGGTACTAATATTTATTCAATAAACTTGCTTACCAATACACAATGAGCTTGCCCTTGCGTTAATCGAGCAACCCGTCCTCTTAAAAATACGTCACTTTTGGCTCGTATGCGCGCTATGGCCAAATTTGGACGTAATTTGAAATGAAATCGACTCACAAAAGTGACGTCCTGCTCCGTTTTCTATTTGAGTTGTCCGGCGTACGAGCAGAGGTTATGAGAGGAAACTTTAAATTAACGTTTTGAAACTTTATGAGAATTTCCTGCCCACTTAACCTATTAGAGGACCCTTAACTTACAGTTGTTGAAAAAAAAAATCCCACATTTATTTTCATTTTCAAATTACGTCCAAATTCGGCCATACGGGCAAACGGCCAAAAGCGACGTTCTCTTTAAGAGGACAGGTTGACCAAGAGTGTAACGATAAATCTACTCAACCCGTACACAGCAGGAATCGTTCCCATGACTCTGGTATGAGGATATACTCGGTCTCTACCCACGTGCTTGGGTCAATGTGAACTAAGCCGAACACTATGGAACACTGACACGTTCGGCATATGTTACTTGCAGTAAAGGGATGTTGATTTCCGGTCCACACGGGACACTCAGGGCAGTGCGCATCAATACACATGAAATGCACAATTACAAATCATTGCGCCAAAATGTACACAACATAAATCATCGAGTTTTAAATTATAAATGAGTCAGTTACCCGTCACTGAGACATTAAACATAAACTAATTAAACGCACGTCACCGAGATGATAATTATAAATGAGTTAAGAACACGTCACTAAGACAAATCATAAATTAATTAACACACATGATTAAGACAATCATAAATGAATTAAACTCACATCACTGAGACAATAATAATGAATTAAAAATAACATTTTTGAGGCATTATTCACAAATGAACTAAACACATCACTGAGACAATAATGCAATAATTAAATATCACACGACGCTGAGACGTCAACACAACAATGATAATTCAGTGACAAAGTTGGGAGTGTGTATGTAACCAATATAGAGGTGAGAGGCATGTGCAGCACGGTGAACTAACATTACCACACTCACACCCTCCAGTTTACTTCACACGTCTTGCAGGTATTTGATGACATATTTATCAATCGGGTTGCTGATCACAGGGTTAGCACAATGAAAGAATATTAATTATAAGTATAGAGACTGTACATACAGCAGGCTGGCCTGATATGCTCTCACTCTCTCAATACTCATACAGCATGGACAGCCCTGATGATCCTTGGCAGCTGGTATGACATAACTGCAACATCACTAAGGTGTGGCAAGTAGATGACACATTCATGCCGATACACAAAGCACGTGGCTGGCCATGCGAACAGGCGTAGTAAAGGTGTACAGTCACACCAGCCACATGTGGTGACAGGTGTGTGACACAGCACGGTGGTATAAGTGTACAGTCACGCCAGCCACATGTGGTGACTAGTGTGTGACACAGCACGGTGGTACAGGTGAAGTCACGCCAGCCACATGTGGTGACAGGTGTGTAACACAGCACGGTGGTACAGGTGTACAGTCACCCCAGCCACATGTGGTGACAGGTGTGTGACACAGCACGGTGGTACAGGTGTACAGTCACGCCAGCCACATGTGGTGACTGGTGTGTGACACAGCACAATGGTACAGGTGTACAGTCAGGCATGCCGCAGGTGTGTAACACAGCACGGTGGTACAGGTGTACAATCACACCAGCCACATCTGGTGACAGGTGTGTAACACAGCACGTGGTACAGGTGTACAATCACACCAACCACATGTGGTGACAGGTGTCTGACACAGCACAATGGTACAGGTGTACAGTCAGGCATGCCGCAGGTGTGTAACACAGCACGGTGGTACAGGTGTACAATCACACCAGCCACATCTGGTGACAGGTGTGTAACACAGCACGTGATACAGGTGTACAATCACACCAGCCACATGTGGTGACAGGTGTCTGACACAGCACGGTGGCACAGGTGTACAGTCACAGGATCTCACATGAGGCTAGATTCACAATAACCCTGACTTTACATGGTATCTGGTTAGGACACAGTGTGGTGGAACAGATGGACACAAAGTTAGGACACACTGTGGTGGAACAGATGGACACAAAGTTAGGACACACTGTGGTGGAACAGATGGACACAAAGTTAGGACACAGTGTGGTGGAACAGATGGACACAAAGTTAGGACACAGTGTGGTGGAACAGATGGACACAAAGTTAGGACACAGTGGTGGAACAGGTGGACACAAAGTTAGGACACAGTGTGGTGGAACAGATGGACACAAAGTTAGGACACACTGTGGTGGAACAGATGGACACAAAGTTAGGACACAGTGTGGTGGAACAGATGGACACAAAGTTAGGACACAGTGTGGTGGAACAGGTGGACACAATAGGGCCATACGTGGCTAGTTCAGGTGAGAGACAGTTGTCAATGATGCCACATGGCAGCATAATGTTGGTGGAAGACTCAACACACTCACAGCACGGTGTTGGCAGCTAGTCTGATCACTGACACGTGGGCAGGTGACTCGTCACTTCCAGGCAGTTATCTTACTACACACTGATCATGTTGTGAGTCTATGTTTATTTGATTGCCAGGAAATTCACACAAGAACTCATGCGGCGACGATTATATACGATTTGTATCACTTTGATCATCTTGCCAGATATTATAGTATACTGTTTTATGACATTCTCAGGTACTCTGGCTGCAGTCTCTTACTTCTGTTCGACATGACGTGGGATCACATAGTTTCTCTACACTTCAAGTTCACTCAGAAAATCGTATTATATTCTCATCTACTGCAATCGGATTCAGTAGACAATCATGTAGCATGAAATTGAGTCTTATCGAGTGACTTTTTTTTTAGAGAATATCATGCGGGTTGATCACGTTAGTGGCTAATTACCTTGATTGATACACGTCCATTGTAGACGACCTCCGGAGGTAAAATGAATTTATGAGGCTCTAAGTGGGCTCCACCACGAGTACAACAGTCCAATTTATGGGATGACCAATGAGACACAAGCAATGGTGCCTAAACTAATGAGAAGCGGTAACCCATGCCAGCAAGGTCTATGACATCATGGATACAGCATGTATGAGGCTTATGGTTATTAGGGACTTCAAGACGATTAAGGCTCCCAACTTCTTAACCACCGTTAAAAAAAGTTCCCCCTGTCTCCTTCCAACGTTGAAGCTCCGAGACATATGACTTGCGATGTATATGTTCAACTAGCTCTATTTAATTGTTGGACAATGTATACACTGGCCCTTGCAGTACATTTGGTCCACTGATAACGTAGACTATCCTGAGAGAGCCAGTACGGCAGACCTAAGTCCCTAATTAAAGTATCTAGACCAGTGGACCGAAAAATTGTGAACGCTGGATGTTCCACACTGACGTACCTACTGTCGTGCAATCATTTGCACAACCATCTTTCGGCTGCGCATCCCCTCAGGTGAAGTATTAGGGTACTGTATAAGATGTGAAAGCGTTGCTCATACATGGGCTTTATATTTGCTTCCACAGGCCTCCAGTAACCATCTTACATATTAATTTAAAAAATATCTTTAGACCTTCCACTTCCTTCTAAGGCGTCAGTAAAAACGTTAAAGACCATGTCGGATACATCACCATTCAGTTTCTGACTGTGCTAGGGAGCCATACGAGGAACCATCGAACTTTTAACAATATCAAATAAGTGATTACCATATTTATATTTACAGGTAAAATGTGTGCTATGTCCTATTATAAGATTTAGGCTTATGTGTGTATATTAGTATGAATAAATACATGTCGTGTGTGTACATTTATGAACATACATCTGAACATACGCATATTTTCAAAGCTATTCATAAGGAACACCACCTTTAACACATCAATACAAACTGATCGACAAAGCTATTCCAGTGTGGCACCTTATCTAATTTCTACAGAAAAAGCACAACTTCTCCGGGTCACTACATGGCTATGGCTACTAAAGTTGAACTCTGAAAAGTGTAAAGTAATGAAATTAGGTGAATGGAGCAGGAGACCGATCACAAGGTACCAACTTGGAGGTGAAATCCTGCTAGAGTCAAATACAGAAAAATATCTGGTGGTCGATATCACACCGAACTTGTCCCCAGAGGCCCACATCAAAAGGATATCATCAGCAACATATACTAGAGTGGCCAAAATAAGAACTGCCTTTAGAAACTATTGAAAGGAATCATTCAGAACCTTGTATACCACTAGTGTCAGACTAATCCTGGAGTATGCAGCTCCAGCCTGGAGTCCGTACCTAGTTAAACACAAGACAACGTTAGAGAAAAGTCAGAGGTATACCACCAGATTAGTCCCAGAACTGACAGGTATGAGCTGCGAGGAAAGGCTAGGGGAGCGAAACCACACGTCCCTGGAAGACAGAGGAGTAAAAGGAGACATGAACTCCACCAACAAAATTCTCAGGGGAATTGACAGAGTGGATAAAGACAAACTATTTAGCATAGGAGGAACACGAATAAGGGGACACAGGTAGAAACATCGTGCCCATATGAGCCTTGGGGACATTATAAATAATTTTGTCAATATCAGAGTTGTTAACAAATGGAATGCGTTAGGCAGTGATGTGGTTGAGGCAGACTCCATACACAGTTTCAAATGTAGATTTGATACAGCCCAATAGGCTCAAGAAAATCTTCTCCAGCTGATTGAAAGTTTAGAGGCGGGAACAGAGAGCCAAAGCTCATCACCACAAGCACAACTAGGTGAGTACAACTACAGCTAAACTACAAGAGGTAGAAACTTTTTACTTGGATTTTTGTGCTTCTTGAATGCTTCTTAACAACGTCAAGAGAGAAAACTAATTCAGATTTTTTAGCGGGGGTGCACTACAAGGTAGTTAGTTATTAACAGGACGGTAAGACAGCTGTGAAATCCCATTCTCACACAGTTGGTCAAATTGAATTCCTATTGATGCTTAGAAACAAAGTTTATGGGTTGGAAATGTTCTATGAACTATCTTTTAACCAGTCTCTCTAATAGCTTACAGGGAATACATGTTAGCAATACCGGTATCTAGTTCAGTGGTTCCTATCTTCCCCTTTTCCTGTACGTAGGTACCACCTTTGCCATTTCCCAAATATCAGGAAGTTCGGCCATATCAAGTGATGAGATGAAGACTATAGTATGCAATATGCTAAACATAATGCTAAAGCTGCCCCTTTCAGGATCCATGGTGAGATCAACACGCGACTTGTGGCTTCCATAACATCCAGCTCCTCTTAGTGTTTCTTTTCGTTCTCTGATATCACTTATATTGCATTAGTGTTTCTTTCTGGTAGTGCCTGTTCCATTAGAAATCTTAGATAAGAATTGTGCCTGCCCGAAACGCTGCGCGTACTAGTGGCTTTACAAGACTGTAATTACTATACTATGTATCCTCACAATTCTAATGTACCTTCTTGTATATTTATAAATAAATAAATAGATTTAGGGGCAGCTCTAGTTCTATCATGAAAACTTCCTGGAAATTTTTAATGAGTTTTTTTCGCTGTTATGACCAAGCATACACCAGTATGATCATACTGAGGCTGGTGTATGATTGTGCTCAAACTATTAGTGATATCTTGGCTGATTAGCCTAGTATCACGAATGTTGTAATTATTAGTGAATCTTCTTTTAGAACATAAGAACATAAGAACAAAGGCAACTGCAGAAGGCCTATTGGCCCATACGAGGCAGCTCCTATTTATAACCACCCAATCCCACTCATATACATGTCCAATATGCAGGCGATGAGTCACAATAACGTGGCTGAAGTATGTTGACCAGACCACACGCTAGAAATTGAAGGGACGACGACGTTTCGGTCCGTCCTGGACCATTCTCAAGTCGATTGACTTTACACAATATTATTCTTAATTTATGTATTGTCAATGTGTGACATACATAACCAATTCTATGATAATTCTGTATCAAAGATGTATGCCATGTAATTGTGGATATATATTAGTTGTCTAGTGTATAGCAGTAGCCTAATGTCGTGTAGCTTGAAAAACCTCCTTGTATGCTTTTTGTATGTAATGCTTCATAAATGCTGTATAGATAACATTATGTGAACCATGACGGAGAACGTATACATTTAGGTTCCAGATGTATTACTCACATGTATACTGTATAATTTCCATTTCAGTGTTGTTCTTTGTATTTCCTCTTCTCATGACATTTACTGAAATTATGGCACTGTGAAATGTATACCACCTAGACAAGCTTTTGATACACATGTTGTAAATATCTATTTTCTTTTGTATTCTTGTATACACATGTATTAACGGTTGGCCGACGTCTTGAATCCTCCCTAACTTCCCCCTCCATTCCTCAACCCCCCTTTGATGTACCGACTCGCGCCAGTGTTACCATGTCGTACCGATACGAATTCTTTGTGTACTTATTTTTATAAAATAAAATAAAATAAAATGTTTATTTAGATAAGGTACATACATACAATAAATTTTTACAAAGATTGGTTGACTTATAGGTAGAGTTAGTACATACAATGCCTAAAGCCACTATTACGCAAAGCGTTTCGGGCATGATAAACTTAAATGACAAGCCTAATACTAATTGAGCATAATGAGTAAAATGAAAACAAGAAATGAAAACATAGATGAAAAAGCAGAACAAATACAATTATGTCGACAAACAGCGCTCTTTAAAAAAAAACAGACATTGGTTGACAATAGAAGGGTAAGGTAGGTTACAGGGAATTTATTAGATATAGCTTCGTTTTTAACTTAAACTGGTTGAGAGAGGTACAGTCTTTAACATGGTTGGGAAGGTCATTCCACATTCTGGGCCCCTTGATTTGTAGAGCATTTCTAGTTTGATTAAGTCGTACTCTAGGAATATCAAAACTGTATTTATTTCTGGTGTGGTGCTCATGGGTTCTGTTACAACCTTCTATGAAGCTTTTGAGATCAGGGATTGGCATTATAGTTTAGCGTTTTATATATGTATAATACACATGAGAGAATGTGCAGTGACTTAATGTCTAACATATTCAGAGATTTGAGTAGGGGTACCGAGTGATGTCTGGGGCCAGAGTTGGATATTGTCCTAATAGCAGCTTTGTGTTGAGTAATTAGAGGACGTAAGTGATTTTGGGTAGTAGAGCCCCAAGCACAAATACCATAGTTGAGATATGGATAGATAAGGGAGTAATAGAGAGTCACCAGGGCAGGGCGTGGTACATAATATCTGATCTTAGAAAGAATGCCCACAGTTTTTGAAACTTTTTTTGATATATTTAGAATGTGTCCCTGGAAATTCAGCTTGTGGTCAATGAGAATGCCAAGGAATTTGCCATCTAATTTGTTACAAATTTGGGTATTGTTTATTTTGAGATTTATTTGATTAGAGGATTTATTGCCAAACAGAATATAGAAAGTTTTGTCAATGTTAAGGGTGAGTTTGTTGGCAGTTAGCCAAAGACGGACTTTATTTAGCTCAGTATTTGCTGTGGCATTTAGAGCAAGGGGGTCAGGACTGGTGTAAATGAAGGTTGTGTCGTCAGCAAATAGAATTGGTTTGAGGTGTTGGGAGGCATTTGGAAGGTCATTAATGTAGATGAGAAAGAGGAGAGGGCCAAGTATGCTGCCCTGAGGAACACCAATGTTGATGGGTAGGGTGGGAGAAATTGTATTATTCACAGAAACATATTGGAGCCTGTCAGTAAGGTAGGATTTGAGGTATTGTAGGAAGTGTCCTCTGACTCCATAATGATGTAATTTAAGAAGAAGGTTTTGGTGGTTGACAGTATCAAAAGCTTTACGCAGGTCCACAAATAACTCAACAGGGAACTCATTTTTATCAAGAGCTGTATGAATCGAGTTAAGCATACTAATAAGTGCATCGTTAGTGCTTTTTTTGGGTCTGAAGCCATATTGGCAAGGGCTAAGTATATTGAGTTTGGCTAGATATGAGTAAAGCTGCTTATAGATTAGTTTTTCAAAATTTTTTGACAAGTTTGGCAGGATTGATATAGGTCTGTAGTTGTTAACATCTGTGAGATCACCACATTTGTGGACAGGCGTTACTCTCGCTTTTTTTTTTAGAATATCTGGAAAGGTTTGGAGTTCAAGTGACTTGTTGAAGAGCAAAGCAATAGCAGGGGCTAGAGATCTGGAGGCTTTTTTGTAAATTAAAGTTGGTATCTCCTCAAGGGCACCAGACTTGGTTTTAAGGGAAAGGATTATCTCATTGACGTCAGTGGAATTAATAGGCTTTAGGTACAAAGACTGTGGATAGTTACCTGTAAGATAGTCCTTAATGTCAGTACTGGAAGATGGAATATCATTTGCAAGGGATGAACCAATGGAGGAGAAGAACCTATTGAACTCAATAGCAGAATCAGAGGCTGAAAGCTGACCATCGTTATTAGACAGGAGAGTCGGTTTGTTATTTAAAGACTTCTTTGATCCCAATATTTGTGAAATTGTGCTCCAAGTTTGTTTAATGTTGCTCTTTATTTGGGTAAATTTATCTGCGTAGTATTTAGTTTTGGCTCGTCTAATTATCTTAGATGGCAATAATGAGTAATTCTTTGAGAATTCTTTGGAGACAATTCCTAACCTATACTTCTTCTCAAGGTCATGATTTTTAATAATAGATTTAAGTATTCCCTTTGTAAGCCAGGGATTGTTAAGCCTTTTGGTTGTGACTTGTTTTGTAAGCATAGGACAGTGGGTATTATAAAGGCTAAGAGTTTTTTGAAGAAAAGATGTTATGTCATGATACATTCTCTAATGTATTGAATTCTTATTTCGTAAAAATTATGTAAGGTTGTGTCTTATAATCTTTACTTTGTTGTATATTAAATTAGAGTTCATGATCGAGATATGTCTGTAATGAGCTTGAGATTATTTGAAAGTTGAGGGTCAGTTGACTCATGGAGTTGGATACAGTGTCGCCTCCCGGCGAGCTTGGCTCAAGGCGACTACTCCTTGACCATTCCAGCGAGCGTATCTATGACGTTCCGGTCCGAGATATGGGACCTTATTTGTGTATTGTGACTGTTAGATTAATTATCATGTAACACTATATAATACCATGGTTATTTTCTACTGTTGTTCATCATGTATACCAGGTGGTAGAGGTTTTTATATGTCTTTGTGAGGTGATATTCTGAGGAACTTAAGTAATGCCATGGTGCTTTGAGATATTGTTTCTCCATACGTCATGTGTTACTGGTTGTGCCACCATCACCACACTGTATTGGTATTAGCAGCATATAGGCCCTAGTGTTCCACTGTGCCAGCTAGTGTTGATTGATGCAGTTTCCAGAAGTTTTTGTATGATCAGGCCCAGCTGATGAGAAGCTGGATAAAGTAATTGTGTGTGAGTTAGTAGCTGTTTATTATTTTAATGTTATGTGGATTTATATTAATTGCCAGTAAACTAGAATATTTTTTACTAGCCTTTTATTCCCGTAGTACATTGATTGATATTTGGCCAGGCTATGTGTTCCAGTGATGCTGAAGGTTACTCCCTCATTACATTAATATGAGGTTCTTGTTCATGTCTCTTAACAGTGAAATAGGGGCACTGTACATGAGCTCATAACATTCACAAACTTCCTTATTACTCTTTGTATGGACTCCTCTTTTGTGTTGTCTGATCACTTATTATTTACCGACATCTTACCTCAATTGGCTATTTAGTAATTTAGGATGATCTTATCCTTGGATGTTATATACTTATCATATTGCTTCTTTGCTGTGTATTCGTTCCTGCCTCTTGTATATACGTTATGGTTCTCCCTCGGTTCTGTGCCCCATGAATATCTTGCATGCTCTTTTACTTTAACTTTTTGCCTCCAAACATTGTTAAATTCAGAATTTTTTTGTATCTTACCTCATTTATCCAAATATGGGCAGTATAAATTAAGTTACTTTACATTGGATTATTATCAAGTTTTATACCATTTTTTCTCCTAGTTCTATTTCCCAGGGTATTGTTACTAAGAATATTCTAACCTTCTGATACTCGCCTGTACGAAAAACTAGTCTTCCCTTTCGTCTTTTCTTCATTTTACTACAACCTTCATAAGAACTGCACATTCAAAGACCAGTTCACAATGGTCACTTACTCAATAACCAATTTGCTCCTGGTAAGGTCTAGATCCACTCATGTTGATTGGTCTCCCATTCACCTCCATGTTTCCTCTCTAATATGTTCTCTTAGGAAATTTCTCTAAGCAACTTCTTCCAGTTTTCGTAGAAGTTAATTCTTGTCTCTTCTCCATGTTTCTTCACGCTCTTTCTGATACATCGATTTTTAGTCAATTTGTCCATTATTGGCACCTCGCAATACTAGAAGCTTTGCCATCAATCTATTCGATAATTCGGCCTCACTTTGTATGTTGTTGTTGTTGTTAAAGATTCGCTACCTGGAACAAAGTTCCAAGTAGCACGGGCTATGGTGAGCCCGTAGTGCCTTCCACTTTGTATGATATTTATCCAAGCTCTGTTTGCTTTCTTATATACTTGTCTGGGGTCATCTATGTTACTCGGGTCATCTATGTTACATTTATACATTTCTCTGTTATGTAAATCTGTACCAAAACATTTTTTTCCTTTCACTGAAGTCATTTGCGCAAAATATTCTTCATTATTAATATCTTACTAAAAATTTATATTTTCAAACCTTTATTTTCTTGATACCTGGTATTGTCTGTGGAATATTACCATAGTGATTTTTCCAGTTACAATGTAATTACTATTGCTCTTATATGAGGTTAATTTCAACAGTCTTTTTCTCAAATATTTGGCTGGTCATTGATATTTTATTCCCATTATGGGTATCTGCCTGGTTATGGGGGTACTTGATAGGTTCGTGTGTAGAAGGTAAGAAAAAGGTTGGAGGATTGGTCGCTAGAGATATCCTGGGAGTGGAGGTCACTGAGGTAGTGGTGGTGGTTAGTGCGCATTATTGACACTGGGATTGAGTGGGGGTTGAGGGTTTGGAGCACACAATGGATATTGTTACGATTAACACTGCAATCCATTCTCGTTCGTGCATTTTCCGGATATAATAGAATTTGTTCAACCTACTTGTACAATGGGCCAGTGATAATTTTAGTTCAAGCAGGAAATGTGCAAGTTGCACAGTTTATTAGAAATTTTACTTTAAAGATTTTTTAGGTGGTCACTTTCTGACATTTTCTAATATGACAGTTTGCAAATGGACTCTAGATATTTTCGTGCCAATCAACATGGGACCAATAGTCAGGTGACCAGCAAGAAGGAGCTACGAGACGTCTTGTGGGGAATTGACCTGTGAGATTTAAATTTATTTAGTTTACATTAATTTGTATAGTAATTTATATTTTCGGTTGCAAATTGTTTGATGTTAAAAGTGGACAATATGGTTTTAAATTCTCACAAATTGTTTTCCATACACATTCTGGGGGGTTGATGGTTTATTTATGTAGTCTATATAAATAAAAATGTAAATGTTCGTTTGTTCAAAATCGCTAATCTACGAAAGTTCTTCACCGATTGCTTTGAAATTTTCACACAACGTTCCATTCACATACGAGCGTGTTTTTATATTCCTACTATATAGTTGTCACGTCTGTGATAGATAAAAACATGCTTTTTGGGGAAAAATGTGTTTCAATGTGACATTATCTTGAGATGATTTCGGGGCTTTTTAGTGTCCCCACGGCCCGGTCCTCGACCAGGCCTCCACCCACAGGAAGCAGCCCGTGACAGCTGACTAACACCCAGGTACCTATTTTACTGCTAGGTAACAGGGGCATTGGGTGAAAGAAACTCAGCCCATTGTTTTTCGCTGGAGCCTGGGATCGAACCCAGGACCATTGGATCACAAGTCCAGGGTGCTGTCCGCTCGGCCCCCGAGAAATGAGGGGAAATCTCCAAAACCTCTTTACCAATTGTTTTGAAATTTTGACAGAACGTTGCATTTGAATACGCACATGTTTTTATGTACCTACTACATACATGCTACACCTGTAGCAGGTAAAAACACTTTTTTTTGGAAAACCAGCTCCATCTGTTGCATGTGAAAGCAATATACACACTATACCAAATATGTTACGATTACATTTCAATGTTTCCAATTGCACTAATAAATTAAATGTTCATAGATTTCGATTTATTTTCATTTTGATTTAATTATTTTGTGTGACATTGCATTGACATTGGGCTGAGTTGCTTACCATACCATTGATTTTGTGAGTATAGCTCATTTTTTTATTTTTTTATTTTATTAATTTAGTTTTTTTTAACTGTTCGTCTTATTTTTCAGTGATAGGAACATCAGATCATTTGATGTTCCCATTTTTCTGATGGGAACATCTGATCATTTGGGAATGCATTGAACGAGGGAGTGGGGAATGGTGGGGAGGACGAGGGGATAGGAGTGGGGGGATGGTGGGGAGGACGAGGGGATGGGAGTGAGGGGATGGTGGGGAGGACGAGGGGACGGGAGTGGGGAATGGCTGGGAAAATGAAGGGACGGGCGAGGGGGAATGTTGGGGAGCATGGGGGGAAAGGGGCGGGATTGCTCTCACTAAGCAACGCATGCGTTTTCCTGAGCAACAACAACGCATGGCTTGGTACAACTAGTCATCAATATAAATTATTGGTTAGTAGACATTCACTACAGTATTAGAGTACAATATTATTACCTAATGTAGAATAATAAAAACAAATTAACCCTTTTCTAGGGTTAATTTGTTATTGCAAAACAACAGCAATATTATCTGCCTAATGTACTAAATGTTAGTAAATGATGCCCGGGTACAACTAGTCTTCAATATAAATTATTGGTTAGTAGACATTCACTACAGTATTAGAGTACAGATATTATTACCGAAAGTGGGATAATAGAAACAAATTAACCCTTTTCTAGGATTATTTTTTATAGCAAAACAGCAGCAATATTATCTGCCTAATGTATTAAATGTTAGTAAATGATGTCAGGTTTTCTGACATAATTCCCGAGAGGGCAAAACAAGAGTCAAAGTCTAAAATTTAGACCAGATGAACACCGATACTCATCCTCAGATTTATTAGATTAATTTGATGTTAATATTTAGTATTCACACATTTGTGCATCAGTTCATACAGGATGGATGTCCCGTACTAGAGTTGCAGGGGTTGGGGTTCTTTGGCGATTTGATTTCTCTGTTAACTCTTGGGAGGCAAAATTTCTAGCCTAATTATATTTTATTTAACCCCAGAGGACTGAATGTGAATACTACAGTCAAGTATGATTCTGGGACTGCAGTGGTAACAGTGACATTAGTTGTGTTAACTTGAAGCTTGTTCATTTAACTGGTTACTTATATATAAACACTGAGGCCCATGGAATACATCTTGATTATATAATAAATGAATCAACATCAGTTGTTGGATTTATATAGTCAGTCATGCACCCTTGTGCTTATTTGCTGGAGTTCATTTTTGCTGACAAATTTAATTTAATATGGTTATTAGATTCAGAGGATTGAATATTCAATCAATAGAGTCAATTATGGTTCTCAGACTGCAGTGGGTTCAGTAACACTAGTCGCAGGTGACTTGTAGCTGTTTAGGCTACTGTTCACTGATTTGCCACTGAGGCCTCATAAACTCATCTTCAGGTTTAAATGATGATATTAAGATCAACCTCTGTTATAGTCAGCTGTAATCTCAATAGTATAATGCTACTGGAGTTGCATAATCAGCTGATAAATTTAAATTTCTATTGGTATTGAACAAATCCACAATGACCATGACGAGGGCTGACCCTTGATGGATGGATGAGGTCGAGGGTGTGTTCTATTGGTACTGTTTGTCTGCAGATATTGGTCTCCTCAGGCTATATACTGGGCCTGTGAGTAATTTGCCTCCTGCTGAAACATGTTTATGCGCTGAAATTTAGTAGGGCTACTGATGAATTGGTGGTAGTAGTCCGCACCTACAAAAATTACGAAGTCAGTGAGGCGATGAGACTTAATTTTATCTGCCAATTTTATTCCTCTATTTCTCAGGAATTTTGCAGTAGCTCCCAGAGCTTGTACATGTAGGTCTATTGGAATTGTGTCCACCACAATGGCTGGTACCTGACAGACGTAGCTGCCTAATTGTACCGATGGCTGTACCACCTGGTAGACTTGAGGTCCTGTATCAGCTAGGAACCCCAAAATATTTAAGGTCACCTATTTTACAGCCTTTAATTGTAGATCATCTGCCACATTTCTAGTGACAAATGTTGTTTGGGACTCTTGGTCAAACAACCTACAGGGATGGACCCTGGCCCTCTTCTCTTGGATGGTGAGTTGAGCTATACCTAACTTGGCATATACATACTTGGGTGAGTTGACCCTGGCAAAGTCGAAGTATTCTTGGTCTTTGTCGGTAGGACACTGATTTTCTGTGGCACCTTGCAGTACTGTACTGTGGTGGGAATATCAATTTTCACCTTGGGATTTGGAGACTTTGTTTTGGTGTCTCCGCACAATGCTGCATGATGCTGACCCTTGTTACACTCATTACAGATGGGTAATTGGGCCTCACAGTCTAGGAGGTTGTGTTTCCTGAGGCACCTCGAGCAATTTTGCAACTCTTTGAGTCGCTCAACAAGGGTGTCTCGATCAGGAAATTTGGTGCAGTGGTACATTTAATGTTTCTCTTGGCAGAACAAACATGTTCCATAGCTCACAGCACCCTTTGGAGTCATCGTCTTGGATGACATATTGACTATAGGCTTGGAGGGGTCCCACTGCATATATGCCCACTCTGCCTTGGTTCCACTTTGGTGAGGAAATAGATTGCTTAAATTTAGATGGAGTACTTATTGTACTCTTTGTTTGATTATTATTACTTGGGTCCTGAATGGACTTCGTCGGTTTAGACTTGTCAGTTGAAGAACAGTTTGCTGGTGCCATTGTCTCATGGGCTCTCATGCAGTTCACTGTCATCCTTAATCCATTAAATATTTCATCCAGATGTGAGAATGACTGGCCGATAATGAGAACAGATGGAGGCTAAAATTTCTTTGGGGAATTTACTCTAAATCTCTAATTTTAACACCCATTCTGCCCTGGGAACATCTGCCTTGGCAGCAAGAGCTTTGACTAGTGATTCCACTTGGAGTCTAAATTATTGTATAGCTTCAGCTGTTCTTTCTGGTGTTGGTATTGCTCTACGTTTATAGTAGAGGTTAGCTATATCAATCTCTTCGTTACTATAGTTGACCTCTAACAACTGTACTGCAGTCGTCATCATTTGGAATCAGAAGAACAATAACTGTCTTTGTTCCAACCCTTAAGGGTACTTCGCAAATAAAGGAATTTCTTTGTTTTGTTAATAAAACTTTTAGAGTTCACTAACGAACGTGTTCCAGTAACATTCGAAATTTTCCTCTTCTCTGCCATGAAATAGAGGTAGATCAATGGCAGTAAGAAGAACTTCATTGAATGGTTCAGATATATTAGCTCCACTTGTTGTTAGAGCATTTTGAGAGACAGAGTTTATATTTAATTTTTTTACGAACTGCATTAATTTATCAAGGTGAACTTGGACATCCTCTACATATTGTTTCGTTTAGGCAGGGAAGATTTCGGGTTCAGCATTTTGTTGAACGAAGCTTTGAAGATAATTATTCCCAGTCTCGGTAGTTCTTTGTATTTTCTGTTACCCACCTCTATATTGTTTTCAAGTACTTTAGGTATCACATTTGTCGGGTCAATTGATCACACTTGTTCAGTTGTCTAGTCACATGTCCGTTGTGACTCACATATGATCAGTGGTACAACATACTCTTACTAGACATTTCGTGTGTTGTACTGACTGCTGAATTCTGTTTTTTAGGCCCCATAATTTCGTAGTGGAAGTAACAGGGGTATTAATTCATAAATTGTGAGCAAGCACCAATTGTAGTAGCCTAGGGTAAAATTTGTAATTTACTAGGTTATAATCCTTACTTTTCTAGAGGTTAGCACTTAAAATTAGTATACATTATATATAAATCATACACAAATGATTTGAGTGATAATCCAGTGTCAAAAGTGGAAGTACCATCAGGTTAGCTCATCGAAATCACCCCTGGTTGGTGTAGACACTAATTAACCACTCAAAGGTGCAATGATTATAGGTAAACAATTATAAAACAGGTAAATTATAAATTCACAACTCAACTCGAGCTGGTATAAATCACACCCAAAATAGGGTCTGCACCATTAATTAATAGTACTAGGTTATTCAATGTAGTACAACTAGACTATGGTACTAAATTTGACTAGAATGAACAATTATTAGTTCAACTAGTCATGGTAATATGATACTAGTGCAATATATATTAAATTTGGAATATATATATATGTTAAATAATTCTTTATTCAAGAGAAAATATATACACAATTGGTGATGTTAGTCTCTTATTAACCTCTAGTATTATCTAGAAGTATTAAGTCTGTTATTAGTCACCTTTCACCAAATTAAGCACCACAAATTTAGTGTATATAAACTTACGAAGGCGTAGCCGTAATTTGTCTGGTTTTAATTTAAGCGCTGTCACTCCGCAGATATAAACACCACGAAATTGGTGGGTGTCCTCCACAAAGCCGCTGAGAGGTTCTGAGTTTCCTAGGGTTGTATGCCGCTGGTCTTGTGACTGACAATATTTATAATATTTTTAAATTGTACTAGTTTATTTAATTTGATGGACCAGTGTTGTATTTCGGGTTAATCCATTTCGAAGGACTATTAATGTAGGGAAGTGACCTGTGAGATTTATATTTATTTACTTGATATAAATTGTTATAGTAATTTATATATTACGTTAATTTATATTTTTGATAGCAAATTATTTGATGTTTAAAGTAGACTGTATGGTTTAAAATACTCACAAATCACTTTCCTTACACATTGTGGGGGAGTTCATGGTTTATTTATGTAGTTATCAATATACATTATTGGTTAGTAGACATTCACTACAATATTATACTACATATATTATTTACTAAAAAGGGGAGGTATTATCTGTATATAGTGGGCCTGATTCACCAATTATGAACAAGGATGATCACACCAAATAATCCTCCTGGTTGAGGCTGGCATTAACATTTGTACTAGTGTAATAGGTAACTAGTGTTAATTCTTCTTCCTCTTTAATTACACTTGTCAAAGGGCACTTACAAATAATATCAGTACTCCTAAATATGGCAGTAATATCAGGGGAAATACAGTATATGGTACTGGTGGTACTTCTCTTTACTACCACCAAGAACTGACCTGCTTATAAGTAATTAAAACTAGAGACCCTTGTAGAGAGTATATATTTGCCTGTTTCAGAGTTAAGTGTAGTGAGCCTGTCCTGACTGTGGGAGCAGTCTATAGAATTCCTAACACTGATGTGACTGAATTTAACTCTAACCTTAGAAATCTAATACTAGAGAACAGACTGAACAAAAACACTTAATTATTTCTGGGGACTTCCCTCCTGCTGCTAGTTTCCTCAACTGTATGAATTCCTGCTTCCTCATACGTTTAATCACTAGACCTACTAGAATCACGGATAGTACTGTCACAGCTCTTGATCACAGCTGGACCAACATAACCTCTCCGCTTACTTCAGGGAAAATCACTGATAGCACTACAGACCATTACCCCACATTTCTCCTAACCAACATTTACAAACCACCTCTAGATACAAGGAAGATAAGCTTTAGGCTGCACAATGAAACTTCTATAGGCAATTTTATAGCTGCTGCCGCTAATATCAACTGGGAGTCCGAATTAGGTACCATAGGGGACATCAACCTTGCAATGCAATCATTTCTTCAAAAAACTCTCAGCCTTTATAACACTCACTGTCCTATGCTAACGAAACAAGTCACAACTAAAAGACTAAACAATTCTTGGCTTACAAAGGGGGTACTAAAATCTATTAATAAAAACATGACATTGAGAAGAAATATAGGTTAGATATCGTCTCCAAAGAACTTTCAAAGAATTACTCATCATTACTATCTAAAATAATTAGAAGAGCCAAAATTAAATACAACGAAGATAAATTTACTCAAACAAAGGGCAACATCAAGAAAACATGGAGCACAATTTCACAAATATTGGGGTAAAAAAAGATTTTAAATACCAAACCAATAATCCTGTCCAATAACGACGGTCTGCTTTCAGCCACTGATACTGCTATTGAATTCCATAGGTTCTTCTCATCCATTGGGTCATCCCTTGTTAATGATATTCCATCTTCCAGTACAATGCTCAGGACTATCTTACTGGTAACTACCCACAGTCTCTGTACCTAACGCCCGCTAATTCCACTGATGTAAATGAGGTAATCCTTTCCCTTGAGACCAAGTCTAGTGCCCTTGCGGAGATACCAACTCTAATCTACAAAAAAGGCTCCAGATCTTTAGCCCCTGACATTGCATTGCTCTACAACAAGTCACTTGAACTCCAAACTTTTCCAGATATTCTAAAAAAAAACGAGAGTAACCCCAGTCTATAAATGTGGTGATCTCACTGATATCAACAACTTCAGACCTTTATCAATTCTGCCAAACTTGTCAAAAATATTTGAAAAACTAATCTACAAGCAGCTTTACTCTTATCTAGCCAAACACAATATACTAAGCTTTTGTCAATATGGCTTCAGACCCCAAAAAACACTAACGATGCACTTATTAGTATGATTAACTTGATGCATGTAGCTCTTGATAAAAATGAGTTCCCTGTTGGGATATTTGTGGACCTACGTAAGGCTTTTGACACTGTCAACCACTAAAACCTTCTTCTTAAATTACATCATTATGGAGTCAGCAGTAACTCCCTGCAATACCTTCAGTCCTACCTTACTGATAGGCTCCAGTATGTTTCTGTGAATAATTCCATTTCTCCGACACTACCTATAAACATCGGTGTTCCTCAGGGCAGCATACTTGGCCCTCTCCTCTTTCTCATCTACATTAATGACCTTCCAAATGCCTCTCAACAACTCAAACCAATCTTATTTGCTGATGACACAACTTTCAATTTCTCCAGTCCTGACCCTCTTGCTCTAAACGTTACTGTGAATACTGAACTAAATAAAGTCCATCTTTGGCTAACTACTAACAAACTCACCCTTAACATTGACAAAATTTTCTATATTTCGTTTGGTAATAAATGAAATTGAATTTAAGAATAAACAATATACAAATCAGAAGTAAGGTTGATGGTTAATTCCTTGGTGTCCTCAACGATAACAAGCTGAATTTTTAGGGACACATTCTAAATATAGCAAAAAAAGTTTCTAAAACTGTTGGCATTCTTTCTAAGATCAGATATTATGTTCCTCGCCCTGCCCTGGTGACGCTCGATTACTCTCTCATCTATCCTTATCTTAGCTATGGTATTTGTGCTTGGGGTTCTACTACCCAGGTAGTAGAGTACTACTACTACTACTTAATTGGGAGCCGGTCGGCTGAGCGGACAGCACACTGGACTTGTGATCCTGTGGTCCCGGGTTCGATCCCGGGCGCTGGCGAGAAACAATGGGCAGAGTTTCTTTCACCCTATGCCCCTGCTACCTAGCAGTAAAATAGGTACCTGGGTGTTAGTCAGCTGTCACAGGCTGCTTCCTGGGGGTGGAGGCCTGGTCGAGGACCGGGCCGCGGGGACACTAAAGCCCCGAAATCATCTCAAGATAACCCAAAATCATTTACGTCCTCTAATTATGCAACAATAAGCGGCTATTAGAACAATATCTAGCCCTGGCCCCAGACAGCACTCGGTACCCTTACTCAAATCTCTGAATATGTTAGATATTAAGTCACTGCACATCCTCTCTTGTGTACTCTATATATTTAAAACTCTACATTGTAATATCAATCCTGACCTTCAACGCTTCCTAGAAGTTGTAACAGAACTTATGGGCACCACACCAGAAACAAATATCTATTTGATATTCCAAGAGTAAGACTTAATCAAACTAGGAATGCTCTACAAATCAAGGGACCCAGAATGTGGAATGACCTTCCCAATCATATCAAAGATTGTACCTCTCTCAAACAGTTTAGGATGAAAATTAAGTACTACCTAATGAACTCCATGTAACCTACCTTACTTCTAAATGTCAACCCATGTCTGACTATTAAAAAAAAAAGGCTGTTTGTTGACCAAGTTGTATATTGGCTATTTTCTACCATATTCCCTCTCATTTTTATTTTTTTTTCTTTCAACGCAATTTATACTTAAAGCTCAATTACTATTAAGTTTTAGTCTAAGTGGGTTTTTTTCCCACTTCACCTTGCCCGAAATGGTATGCGTACTAGTGGCTTTAGGTATTGTATGTACTACCTCTATCTTAAATCTAACAGAATGTTTGTATTGTAACCCTGCAGCTATGTATGTACTTTTCTAAATAAATTATTATTATTATTATTATTATTATTATTATTATTATTATTATTATTATTATTATTATTATATTGATTGAATAAGAGTAAAATAATATTTACACTATTGGGTGGCTTGCTATGTGTCCTGACCAGAATATATCCTAAATCTAATATTACTGGCCAATAGTAAGGTAGATAGTATAGGAATTGGAGAAGACCCTTCTCTTATTGTAGACGAAGTTGGTGTTGATAAAGGGAGCACTATTAGTCCCATAACACTGGTCCAAGTGTAAATTACAGTTGTTCTACTCCAGCAAGACTCGTTGTGTTAAAAATTAATGGCAACTCTTCTGGCCCTCTCCCACTGATATGTTGCTTGTTTTACCCAGATGTCAAGAAGTAGTTAAGGGACCCACATTTACTCGTTTTTTGGTACTAATAATTAAGTTGAGTCAAGGGAAAAGTTTTTATGATATTTACAGTCCAGAGATTGCTGTATTAAGAATGATCATTGCGTTCGGATTAAGAATCCCAATAATATATCTGGTAAATTTAATAACGACGTGGCAATGATATCCCCAGTTTTCCACTGGAGGAAATTTCCTCTATGCTCTCGTTTTCTATGAGTTAATTTTCATTTTTTTCTAGGGTTAATTTGTTATTACAAAACAACAGCAATATTATCTGCCTGTTTTATTAAATGTCAGTAAATGGTGTCAGGTTTTCTGACAAGTCTCATTGGCTGGATGTTGGCTTAGTTTTAGTTGAGGGAAGGTGTGCCAGGCCTTCCCTGGCATCCCTCTAGAGTTTTAGAAGAATTTTTTTAAACCTTATGTCCATAATTTGTTGATAACAGGGACATTCTGAAGTTCTGAGAAGGAGCCTAATAATTCTCAAATAGGTGAAATTCATCGATTTTCCAGAATGTTGCAGAGTTGAAGCAATGGAAGGCGGCTAACGTGTGGTGGATGGGGTGACGGCCATCCAACGAGCTGTGCAGGACCAACGTGTGGCTGGGGAGGGTGGGGGGCGTCGAGGCATAACTACACATCAGTTTTCTCAAGGAGTGCTACAGAACTATGGACAGTCCTGGTCGGCAAGGATCCGTTGTGAAATCTTCAAGGTAAGAACAATGCAGTGAAGCAGTCGCCATGTGAGAGACCTTTGACATTCTTGTATAGTGAAGTTTCGGCAGTGCAGTGTCCCAGTTATAGTAAGTAGCAACAGAGACACTTGCAGTAACATTTTTAGCGGGACTCAAAATTGTTTGCCACCCCATAGAGAGGGCCATAGATTTATAACTTATGCGTTTCCCAGTTCTTTGAGCTGATGAGTTAACTGTTAAAGTAATTGTAAAGTTAATGACGACAACCTCAGTAACTTGTTTTCCGAGTAGATTTTCGATTTATTTGTTTTTTTGACACTCTTGCATGCATTCAATAAGTATAGAAAAAAGTAATGTGCAGTAGAGAATAATTTTAACTATAAATGGGGCATTAACAGACTGGCTATTCTGACACCCATTAGGAGGTTTTGTTTAAACTTTTCAGTGATTCCAGTTCGAAAATTTGGTAGTATTTCTTTTATTTCATTAAATGTCATATATTGAGGATTGGCTGTTTGGCAGCCATGCGGAGCGGTTCTGTTTACATTCGCTCCTCAGTCTTGCCAGACGTTTGGCGTGCACACAGCTGGTGGCGTTTTTTTGTGGCCTCTGGCCTGGCGGGCCGGCGGGATGGCGTTGCCCATGCCGCCTATAAGGCGTGTGGATACGGTTGAGCTGGCCTTCTCTGGTCAGGTGACCTACTCGTTGTTGAAGGTTGCTCTCCTGGATGTGCTGGGTCTCAACCCTGCAGATGTGTGTGGTGTGCAGCTGGCTGGGGAACATCGGGCCTTGGTTAAGCTGACTGACGCTGTGGTGTACCGAGATATGGTCGACAAGTATGACGGGCGTACTGTACCTTTGCCTGGCGCGGCGGGTACGGTTTCTGTAACGGACTTTTGTGTTCCAGTGACTTTTGTGGTGGTGCGGGGGCTGCCGTTTGAGTTCCCAGAGAGCCTGCTCCGCCGGTTCATAGGAGGATATGGGAGTGTTCTCGCCTGTCGGGCAAATGTGCTGAAGTCTGGCCGTCTTCGTGGCGTCCTGATGGGTATCCGCACGGTTACCATGAAGCTGAGGAAGGCGATCCCGTCGTCGATGGTGCTGCTGGGGTTCAAGGTGCAGTGCTTTTATGCGGGACAAGAGCGCACATGTTTTCGGTGCGGTATGGCTGGACACCTGGCTGCTGGTTGCCGTAATGGCACCGTCCGGTTGGTCAGTGTCTTCCGAGAAGAGGATTTTCCGCCTTTACATGGCCTTGTGGACCTGGGGGATGCTCCTGCCGGGTTAAACCCTCCTCCTGCACCTACCGGTGATGGCGTTGTGGGTGCGGTGCGCCCCACTGGTGCTGACGTGTCGGGTCCGATGTCTGTGGACCCCCCTAGTGTGGGTGGTAGTGCAGTGGTCACGCATGTGGAGGTGCATCCGCCTCCAGTTGCCATAGCCGTCGATGTTGACGCTTCGGTGGGGTGTGGCCCTGTTTTGTCACCGGTGGAGGATGTCGCGCCAGATTCTGGTGCACTTGGTGTGGAACCCTTGGAAGCAAATGAGTTCTTGGAAGGGGGTCGCCCCTCTCGTCGTCCTTCCACCACTGCTGTCCAGGGTCAACCTGGCTCTCTGACGAAGCGCCGGAAGACGAACAGGAGTGGTCGCTCCGGGGACCGAGGGCCTTCGGTACGGAGGTTAGAGCCTGATGCGAGTGTCGGTGATGGTGAGGGTGTGACGGTGTCTGAAGTAGACCCGTCGGTGCCGGGCGGTGGAGGGTGTGTTGTGGACCCTCCTGGTGATCTCGTATGTGGGTCCCCTGGGGTACGGAGCCCGGAGTGGGCGGTAGTGGATCCGGGGGACTGTGGCAGTGCTGATCGCGGCCTTGTGATGAAGCTCCGGAAGGACTATGGCCTCCCCCCCCCCTGTGGGGAGTGCGTCTCCGTCGCCTGGAAACCCGGTGGCGGCTGCTACTGCTTCCGTACACGGGGTGTCGGCCGGACCGGTATGACGGTTTTGTGGTTAGATAGGATTTATCTCTTTTCCCGATGGATCCTAAATTAACATGTGCTTCGCTGAATGTGAATGGTTTGCGTTCTATGGCTGTGCAATTGGGCCTGGTGTCGATGCTGCGTGAGTGGAGGGTGGATGTGGCTTTTGTGCAGGAGCACAATGTGCAGGAAGTGGGGTTGTTACATGTGTTGGCTGAGGGGTTTACAGTGGTGTTAAACCCTTCGCGTGGCTTGCGTGGAGGTACGTTGATCCTGCTTTCTAAGCGGGACCCGATTTCCGTGCTTCACACGGAGATGGACGAAGGTGGTCGGGTGCTGTTAGTTCGGGTCTCCTTTTTGGGGTCTGAGGTCTCTCTCTTGAATGTGTACGCGCCATCTGGGGCGGCGCAGAGGCAGAACCGGGAGGTTTTCTTTTCCCGTGATGTGCTGCATTTTTTGCTGCACGATAAGAGGGGGATGATTTTGGGGGGGGATTTTAATTGTATTACATCGCCGTGGGATAGCAATAGTCTTCGTCTAGCGAATATCTCGCCGGCTTTGACTGCTACCTTGAAGAGTTGCGGGTTTCGGGATGCGGCCGTGTTGCAAGGGGGTCCTTTGGAGTACACTTTTCTCTCGTGTGGGGCTTGCTCTCGCCTTGATCGTTTTTACGTGCCTACTGGGGGTGGTTCGGTTTTTTCGTTGCAGACGGTTCCCGTGGGGTTCTCGGACCATTGCATGGTGGTGTTGCAGGTGGGGATTCGCAGCCAGGTGCGGGTTGGCCGTGGCTGGTGGAAACTGAATTGTGGGTTGCTGAAATGCCCTGTTGTGTGTGCCCAGTTCCGGGCCCGGTGGGCTGTTTTGGCCGCTCGGAAGGGGACTTTTCCCTCGGTCCTGGAGTGGTGGGAGTGGGCTAAGGTGGAATGTCGGTCGTTTTTTCGGGTGGTGGCTAAGCGGGAGGCGTCGGGAAGGTTTGGTCTGTTGAGGGTCTTGCAGGCACGGTTATTTCGCCTGTATGGGTTGCTGAATCAGGGTTTAGATAGGTTTCGGGAGATCTCGGTGTGTAAGGATCTCATTTGTGGGCTGAGGGAGGAGATGGCTGAGGGAGTACGTGTGCGGGCTGGGGTGGAGGAACGGTTGTGTGGTGAGAAGCTCTCGCAGTTTTTACTGCGGAGGGAACGGGTGGGGCGTGCCTCTGTTTTGTTGGCAGGTCTTCATCGGCCGGACGGTTCGGTTGTGTCGGACACGGGCGCGATTTTGCATTATGTGCGTGGTGAATTGGAGTCTTTGTATGGGGTGCTTGCGGGGGATGAGGGGTTAATGGAGTCCTTCCTCCAACACTGTGCACCAGGGTTGTCGGGTATGGATTGTGTGGGTCTTGTGCGGGAGGTAAGCCCTTCGGAGCTTTGGGAGGTTGTGCGGTCCTTTCGTCGTGGTAAGGTTCCAGGGTCAGATGGGTTTCCGATGGAGTTCTATGTCGAGTTTTGGGATGTGCTTGGTGCCGATTTTTTGGAGGTGGTTCAGTTTTGTCTTCGGAGTTTGTCTCTGTCCGTTTCGCAAAATGATGGTCTTGTGCGGCTTCTTCCGAAGCCGGGGGATTTACGTTTTTTTGCAAATTGGCGGCCTATTACATTGCTAAATGTGGATTACAAGATTATTTCTAAGTTGTTGGCTGGACGTTTGCGCTCGGTTGTGGGGTCGGTGATCTCTTGGGGTCAGTTTTGTGGCGTTCCGGGTAGGTCGTTGGTGCAATGTAATTCCCTTTTTCGGGATTTGCTCCTCTATGTGGAGGAGTCTAGTGTTCCCGCGGCAATGATAAGCCTGGATTGGTCCAAGGCTTTTGATCGCGTGCCGATTGGGTTTGTTTTGCGGGTCCTGGAGAGGTTTGGTTTCCCGCCCCAGTTTGTGGGCTGGATACGGATGTTGTATGCTGGTTGTAGTAGTAGGGTGTGTGTCAATGGGTTCCTTAGTGCTCCCTTCGCTATTCGGCGTTCGGTTCGACAGGGGTGTCCTCTGTCGATGCTTCTATATATTCTGTTTCAGGAGCCCTTTGTTCACACAGTGCGTGCTTGTCGTTCAGTTGTCTCGCCGTGTTTGCCGAATGGCTTGTCCCTCAAGATTTGTGGTTATGCGGACGACACAGTCTTGTTTGTTGCCTCTGAGGGTTCTGTGCCTGCTGTTCAGGATTTGGTGTTTCAATTTGAGTCGGCTACAGGGGCTTTGGTCAATCGTGGAAAGTCTTGTCTTCTGGGGTTGGGGGGTTGGGCCTCTCGTTTGGTGTGGTCTGGTTCGTGGTTTCCGGTGGTTCAGTCCATTCGGGTTCTGGGGATTACGTGGTTTAGGTCGTATGTGCAGTCTTTGGAGTTTAATTGGGAGGCAGTTTCGCGGGGGGGTGGGCGTAGCTGTGGGGATGTTGTCGCAACGGGCCTTGACTATTTACCAGCAGGCGATTGTCGTGTCTTGTAAGGTTTTGTCGCGGGTCTGGTTTGTTGCGCAGTGTTTTCCATTGGGTCGGCGGAAGGCTCGCGCTCTGGAGGGTTTGGTGTATCGTTATGTGTGGTGTGGCCGGTATCATCCGGTTCGTCGATCTACGTTATGTCTTAAGGTGTCAGAAGGTGGAATTGGTCTTCCTGATGTCTATGTGAAGGCGTTGGCTTTGTTTTGGGGGTCGGTTCGGAGGAGTTTGGTGTTAGGGGGTAGGTTAAACTCCTTGGGGTTGTTTTACTGCTCTATGAGGTTTAGTTTTTTGCTTGATCTGGATCGTTGCCAGGAGGTGGCCATGTATACGCCTCCAGTGTATTCGTGGGCGGTTTTGATCCTTCGGGCGCTTTGTCGATTTCCTGGGTTTGTCTCTTTTGGTTGTCGGGAGGTGTATGGGGCACTTGCCTCTCGGGTGCCTCCCAGGGTCGAAAGTTTGTACCCTTGTTTCGACTGGGGGAATGTGTGGGAGGCGTTGAGTGGGCCGTGTATTGCGCCACGGACGCGTGAGTTGGTTTTTCGATATTTGCATGAGTCTTTCGCTACGAATGCAAGGCTCTTTATGTTGGGTTTGGTCGCCTCTGATGGTTGTGTTCATTGTGGGAGACGTGAGACTCAGTTGCACGTCTTTTATTTTTGTGCGCGGGTTCAGGGTTTGGTTGGGTGGTTGCGGGATGTCATTGCAGCCTTTTGTGGTCCAGGGGTGCAGGTCGACCTATTGCGGTTTTTGTTTTTTTCGTTCCCTCGGGGCTCCAGGCGGGTGCGTAACACGCTCGGGGTGTTGTTAGCGGACTATATTTTTTGTTTATGGGTTGGTAGGATGGAGGGGTATGGGGTGGGGAGGATTTTGGGCTTTTTGAAAGGCCGTCTGTCTTATACTATGTGGTGGTTGCGTTGCTCCTTTCCTAGGGTTTTTGATGCTTGGTTCACGGTCGAGTATGTCCGGGGTGCTGCGTTGGTGTAGGTGGTGGGTTCCTGTGGGTGTGGTTGTGTGTGTGTCTGCGCGTGTTCCTTTGGTTCGGTTCCCTCTGGTGGGTGGGGGTTTGGGGGGTCTGTGTTTGTTTGTCTTTGGGGTTTTGTGTGTACTGGGGTTTGCTTGGTTACCTTGTGTGGCAGGAATTTGTTTGTGTGTGGGTGGGTATGGGTGTGTTGTGGTGTTGTGTGGCGTGTCTGTCTCTCTCCTGATGTGTCCGGTGCGCGTGGGTGATTTTTCTTTCTGCTTGGTGGCTGGCCGTCCTCTGTCTGTGGGGGTCGGGGTTGTGTGCTGGGTGGCTGTGTTTGTTTTGTATGTGTTCCATTGTTGTGTTTTTTTTTGTTTGCTTGTGTTTATTGTCATTTTGTCTTGCTGCCTTGTGTTATGTGCTTTTCATTGTAGTTCCTGTTGGCACACCCCGTATGGGTGGCATGTGTTGTTGTTTGTGTGTTTATGTTCTTTTTTACACTTTGTTCTGTTCTCTGTGTCATTTTACTGTGTTATATGTTCCAATGTCGGTTTGTACTATACCGATTCCTTTATTTTTTGCTATGTTATTTTACTATGTAATGCTAATGTGTTCTGTTTCCTTCATTTTATGTACTGTGCTGTGTATTGCTTTGTTGTATTTCATTGTCATTTTCCTGTATTTACTTACTGTGTTGTATTTACAGTGTTATATTGACATGTTTGTTATTGTGTTTATTGACATGTTTGTTATGGTGTGTTGTCTGCTGGTGTGTGGTGTGGCGCATGGTGCGTGTGTTTTGCGTTTGTGTTATTTTTGTATGTGTTTCTTTGTATGTGTATTCCTGTTTATACTTTACCCTTGGTTTTATTGTGCTCCTTGTGCGCTTTTGTAATTACTGACGCTTTTGGCACGCCCCGTCTGGGTGGTGCTGCTTTTGTTTTTGTGTGTGTGTGTGTGTTCTTATGTGTTTTCTGTTATTCTTTGTTTACACTTTTGTGTTGATCTGTGTTGGTCAGTGTTACTTGTTATCTGTGTTGTTGTTATTCTATGTTCTTCGTTATTCTGTGCTTTCCTGTTTATATGGTTACTATACGCTGTACTTGCTCTGTTTAAAAAAAAAAAAAAAAAAAAAAAAAACGTGTGGTGGATGGGGTGACGGCTATCCAACGAGCTGTGCAGGACCAACGTGTGGCTGGGGAGGGTGGGGGGCGTCGAGGCATAACTACACATCAGTTTTCTCAAGGAGTGCTACAGAACTATGGACAGTCCTGGTCGGCAAGGATCCGTTGTGAAATCTTCAAGGTAAGAACAATGCAGTGAAGCAGTCGCCATGTGAGAGACCTTTGACATTCTTGTATAGTGAAGTTTCGGCAGTGCAGTGTCCCAGTTATAGTAAGTAGCAACAGAGACACTTGCAGTAACATTTTTAGCGGGACTCAAAATTGTTTGCCACCCCGTAGAGAGGGCCATAGATTTATAACTTATGCGTTTCCCAGTTCTTTGAGCTGATGAGTTAACTGTTAAAGTAATTGTAAAGTTGATGACGACAACCTCAGTAACTTGTTTTCCGAGTAGATTTTCGATTTATTTGTTTTTTTGACACTCTTGCATGCATTCAATAAGTATAGAAAAAAGTAATGTGCAGTAGAGAATAATTTTAACTATAAATGGGGCATTAACAGACTGGCTATTCTGACACCCATTAGGAGGTTTTGTTTAAACTTTTCAGTGATTCCAGTTCCAAAATTTGGTAGTATTTCTTTTATTTCATTAAATGTCATATATTAAACTGTATTTATAGGTCCTCTCTGTTATTATTGATGACATGTATTACTGCTGAATACTATTATCCAACAAACACTCTTGGACATGCATGAGATGCGAGGCACAGAACTATCAGCATACACCAAGAAACTGTATATTAACTCTGGAGGTGTTTGACACGAGTCTGTAGTACCAAAGTAGTGAGAGTCCCACAGTGTTACTGCTGGCATTTTGCCTTGACTGAGAGTTTGATTAATTCTAATGGATTATCTTGCTGGGTATCTTAGCTTCGCCAGTTATTTGATGGACTACTGGTACAAGCTTGACGACGAACGGTCGTCTGGACACCTGCTCCATCTTGGGCGATTTTAAGTTTTGATACTGCCGTTTTGCGTTCCGATTCAATAGTCCGGATTGTTATGACGCCTGGCACACATATCACCTTGGGTCACAGGATTATTGATAGATTTTGAACCTTTTCTGGCTGGTTCTATCGGTGGGGTGACAGTGTCCAGCGCCGGCTGGCCCGAGAGGTGCTGGGGGTCTACAGGTCTTGGTGGCCTCCTGGTGTGCCCTCATCCTTGGTGGGCTCCTGGTGTGCCCTCAGCCGTGGTGGGCTCCTGGTGTGCCCTCAGCCTTGGTGGGCTCCTGGTGTGCCCTCAGCCGTGGTGGGTGTTACGAACCTTACCTCCTGTGGAGGTTGGTTTCGGTTGTAAAGTGTTGGTGGACACAGTGGCGACTGTATATTAGTATAAATCCCCAGCTGAGATCAGAGAGGCCGTGAGTCATCATTATTACTCCGCCCAGTAAAGTAGTGCCTTCTCAGCTGGAGATCATCAGAAATAATGTGAACTTGAATAGCTTTACTATGTAAGGGAAAAATGGTCTCTATAAAAAGGTATGCATGGGGGAATATAGTAAATAAAATCATTAATGTGTTTGATAGCATACGTAAGAATAGAGTATTAAGGGGCGATGAGGCAAGAGAGGTGGACGCCATCTTGACTGAAGGGGGAGGTGTATCGCTGCCGACCGTTCCTGCTATTTGAGGGGTTTTCTCCGCCCGTTCAGTCAGATAAGCCTATCCTTCTCTATATCCAGGGTTGCAAGATTGGGTAGAGTAATATTACAGAAGTTGCAGAGGTTTTATAAGAGTCCAGGTTTCCTAGAGGCAAAAATATATGTGTCGTTGGTTGATAGCGGTTTGTGGCTGGGTGCACGACACCAGGTATGGGACAGTGAGCCGTGGGGTGGTCAGAGCCACTTGAGTTATTATACATAGTGATCTTATGTTGTAAGGAAAACGCCTTGTTAAATGTAATCCTGTGACTTGTACGTATAAATTTGTGACTTGTGTACTAGGCTGTTTCCCTTACCCCTCATACTCCCTAGACAACCTGGTAAGGACCACCACCACCAAGCTCTCACTAGCTCTCTATGACAACAAAAACGTATCACGGATGATAACATCAGTAACACCCCCCCCCCCCGTGATAGAATTGGGTAGCCTGTCCGAGAGCACCTCACATATTGAGCAGTCTGATCGAAAGCCTAATAAAAGTGGATAGCCTGTAGATGTAACCTGATATAAAAATTGTGTAGCTTTTTTTTTTTTTTTTACTTTAACTTGTGTAGAAATTTAGAATAGTTTTAATATTGGTATAATATGAATATGTACTTCATAACTTATTTATGTACATTTTATTAATCTTTATGAAAAGTGTTTTAAGAATTTTTGTGCGTTTTCTCAAGGTCAAAAAAAATTACCAGTTGACAGGGTAGTCAAGTAAACTAAGCACTGTCCTTATCAGTCTTCAAAACAAATTCTCAGCCAAAAAAGAGAAAGGTGGGTGCAGAATTATATATTGTGTTGGAGTCTGCTGTATCTTAGCACACTAAAAAATGGATTTGGCAGCACAACAAATTGTCGACAATCCTAGTGTTGAGGGTTTGAAAGCGGCAAAAAAGTCTATCCTATTGGCTGTTGGCAAGCACTATGGACTATTATTGCACATAGGAATGGTGAAGACGGAACTGCTAAGAGAAATAATGATACACTGGGTAGATGAGCAAATTCTCCCACAGGAAATATTAGAGCAGTCCCCGTCCACCAGTGGTGCAAATGTTGTAACTACAGGAAAGGTAGAAACTCAGATGCAGTGGCAGGCAGAATTGGAACTAAAGAAGTTGCAGTTAGAGGCAGAGCCAGCTCAGAAGAGGATAGAGGCAGAGCAAGCTCAAGAACTAGCTATGAAGAGGTTAGAAGTGGAGCTAGCTCAGAAAAAAATAGAGTTACAAATTAGGCTAGCAGATTTGGGAATTAGATCAGAAAATACCGGTGTTGACGATTTAGGAACACCTGGGCAGTTAAAGATTCACAAAAATGTCAAGTTTCCTCTATTCTGTGAGTCTGACCCAGACCAATTCTTCATACATTTTGAAAAGTTGGCACAGAGTATGGAGTGGCCTGAAACACAATGGGTATCTCTTCTTCAAGGTCAGTTGGTGGGAAAGGCACAGAAGATATTTGCAGCTATGCCTTTGAGTAACAGTTTTGACTATGATAAGGTAAAAACAGCCATCCTTACTGCTTATCAACTTGTTCCTGAGGCTAGGCAGAAGTTTAGACAACTGAGACGAGACCCAAGTCAAACCTTGGTAGAATTTGCACAAGAGAAATATCACATGTTTAATAAATGGTTAGATGCAGAAAAAATTAGGGATCTGGACTCTCTTAAAAATTTACTCCTAGTAGAAGAATTTTTATCTTGCATACCTTCTAATGTGGCTTTGCATTTGGCAGAGAAATTACCCAGAGATATCTATGAGTTGGCTAAATTAGCAGATGAATATGAGTTGATGCATAAAGTAACTTTTAAAAATAAAATTCAATCAAATAGACAAGGATCTGGTCGAGCAGTAAACTCCTCAGTCAGATTTGGGTCCCACATGTACCCAACAGCAGGTCAAGGAAACACATTTTCAAAGGTGCCAGGTGGTAAAGAGAGTAATGTGAAACCCAAAGAGGATCACACTAGTAATAAGCCTCACCCAGAGTTGAAACAGTGTTCCTACTGCCATAGGAGGGGTCATGTTGTTAAAGAGTTGTTGGTTTCTCCACCCAGAAAAGAGGCCTATGGCACTCGCAGTGTGTGTGGGGAGGAAAACCAAATGTGTAGCAAAAATAATGGGAAAAAAAGCACTTGCTATAAATCATTTTGGAGAGTTTATATCAAATGGGAAATTACAGTGTGCAAATGGTTTGTGGCATGATGATAAAATTTTGAGGGATACAGGAGCATCCCAATCTTTATTATTAGAGAGTGTGTTAGAATATATACAGTCTACAGAGACTGGGGAGGTAATGATTATACAGGGAATCACAGGAGATTTCCAGACTGTACACCTGAGAGAAGTAAACCTAGACTGTAATTTTATTAAAGGCAAAAGTTTAGTAGTTGTTAGTCCTAAATTACCAGTTGCTGGCATTGATCTAATTGTGGGGAATGATCTTGCCGGTAATTGAGTTAAAAGAGATGACCACCCAATAATGCTAACTAAGCCAGAGGTGATTAGGGCATGGGCAGATCCTGAGGACATGGTAATGTACCCAGCATGTGCCGTGACCCAGTCAAAATCAGAGTCTCAAATATCACAAACTCCCAATAATGTAAGCCAGGAGACAAAATTAGAGGTTAACAAATCAAATAGTGAAGTGGATCTTTGCGACACTTTTATGGCCAAGTTGGAAGAAGCAGATGGGAACAGGATGGGGAGCACCTCCACCAAACCACCTAGGAAAAGGGGTAGGGGAGAGTGTAGTCCAGTTACCACTTCTGGCTCTTCAGACTTGAGATCAAAATCAAATTTTATTCATCAGCAAAGAACTGATTCTACGTTGACTGACTTGCATAATAAGGCAATAACTGAACTAGAAGCAGAATCGGAGGCTATGACTTATTACTACACTAAAGAGGTGTTGATGCGGAAGTGGAGACCTAGGAGCTCACCTGTGTCACACACTTGGGAGGTAGTTAATCAAGTAGTCCTACCGAGGGGTTATAGAGAAAAAGTGCTAAGTGTAGCCCATGATTCACCAATAGGCAGTCATCAGGGTATTGCAAAAACATATAATAAAATAAGCAAGTACTTTACCTGGTCTGGATTAAAGAAAGATGTCATCCAGTATTGTAATGAATCTCCAGTATGTATAAAAACTGACAAACCAAACCAGGTAATACCAAAACTCCTTTACAGCCAATTGTGGTAGCCGAGGAACCCTTTATCCATATTATTGTTGATGTAGTAGGCCCATTGCCTAGAACCAAGAGTGGTAATATGTATATCATCACCATGATGTGTCAGACTACACGCTTTCCTGAGGCATTCCCTTTGAGAAATGCTACAACGAAAGTGGTAGTAAAGCACATAATGAAATTTTGTAATATTTTTGGTTTACCAAAAGTAATACAGACAGATAATGAGGCAAATTTCACTTCCAAAGGTTTTCAGCAGTTTTGTGAGGAGTTTGGCATCCTCCATAAGACATCCACTACTTACCATCCGGAGAGCCAAGGTGCTTTGGAAAGGATGCACCAAACCCTTAAGCAAATGCTGAGAACCAGTTGCATGGAAACTGGCAGAGACTGGGATGATGGTCTTCCACTGATGCTCATGGCACTGAGGGATACTTATCAAGAGTCCCTGGGGTGTTCAACCAACTCATTAGTTTTTGGCCATGAGGTGAGAAGTCCACTAACCATCTTAAGAGATAAGTTGGTCGGAAATCCAAAGAGTGTTGTGCAGATAAACTATATTCATGACTTACAAGATAAGTTAAATAAAAACAGGACTAAAGCCTTAATTCATCTTAAAGAAGCTCAAGGTAAAATGAAGGCACAGTACGATAAAAAGACAAAGCAACGACATTTTGAGGCAGGTGATAAAGTGGTGGTACTAATGGCACGACAGGGACCAACATTGTTGCATAGGCTCCAAGGTCCTTATACAGTGATAAAGAAACTCAGTCCCACCATTTATGTAATGCAAACACCTGATCTCAAGAGAAAGGAAATAGTAGTGCATGTGGATAGGATGAAACTAACACAGAAGGGAACTACCAATACCAACCAGGTGCTTAGTGTAGCCCATTTAGATGAGAATAATGGGGAATGTGATTTTAATAGTGTACCTAATGCTCATGTACCTTATTTTAGCAATGGGGAGTGGTTGGCTAATGTCCAGAAAATGGTGGAACATTTGTCATCAGAGCAGAAGCAGGACTTGGAGCAGTTGCTGATTTCTCATGCAGACATCTTTGGCGATATTCCCACCCAGACTTCAGTTATTCACCACGACATCGAGGTGACAGACAACCAACCAGTCAAGTCACACCCATATAGAGTCAACCCTACCAAGTTGAATCTCATCCGGAAAGAAGTCGACTACATGCTTCAATATGGATTGGTGAGACCTAGCAGCAGCAGTTGGAGTAGGCCTTGTATTTTGGTTTAAAAGAAGGATGGAACTCAGAGGTTGGTCATTGACTACCGTAAGCTAAATGTAATGACTGTTGATGATAACTATCCAATGCCTAGATTAGATGATTGTATTGACAGTGTTGGTAAAGCCAAGTTTGTAACCAAACTAGATCTGTCAAAAAGGGTACTGGCAAATTCCTTTAACACCAAGAGCTCGGGAGATGAGTGCATTTATAACTGCAGATGGGTTGTATGAATTCACTGTAATGCCTTTTGGGCTGAAAAATGCCCCAGCAACTTTCCAGCGTCTTATGAACTTAGTGTTAAAAGTCATACCACAATGTAGAGCTTACTTGGATGATATTGTAATTTTTCACAATAATTGGGAGGACCATATGAAAGGTTTGGCTAAACTATTAAAATGCTTAAAGGAGGCTAATCCAACTGTAAACTTACATAAATGTACTTTTGCTAGAGCTAGTATTTCTTACTTAGGATATGAAGTGGGAAATGGGAAGGTGTTACCACTCAAAAATAAAATAAATTATATATTAGAGTATCCAGTGTTGACTAGCAAGAAGGAGGTACAAAGATATCTAGGAATGTGTGCTTATTATCGGAAGTTCTGAAATTTTTTTGCAGCAATTGCAGCTCCTTTGACAAACTTGCTATGTAAAAATGTAAAGTTTAGATGGTCTCAGGAATGTCAGGATGCATTTACTAAACTAAATGGAATGTTGTCATCTGGTCCAGTGTTAGCTACTCCTGACTACTCTAAGCCATTCAAACTATATATAGATGCTTCGGACTGGGGTGCTGGTTCTGTGCTAATGCAAGAAGATGATGAGGGTATTAATCATCCAATACATTACTATTCTAAAAAATTTACTAAATGTCAACAGAATTACTCCACAGTGAAGAAGGAGGCTTTATCATTATTACTAGCTGTTAAAAAATTTAACATTTATTTATCAGCCAATACTGTTGAAGTGTTTACTGACCACAACCCCTTAACATTTATTGCTAGCATGAAGAATTCCAAACAGAGAATATTAAGGTGGTCTTTATTGCTGCAAGAGTACAATCTGGCCATCAAACATATTCCAGGAAGATTAAATGTAGTAGCAGATGCACTTTCTAGATTGCCAAAACCTGGGGTGACTTAGGGTTGTACTATTGCTCAGAGATGTATATATTGTTGTGTATCTAGTGTTTATTATATATCATTTACTGTTTCTTTACAATTACTATGAAATCTGTTTGAGGTGTTAATTTTATGTGAAAAAAAGTGAAATTCATTTAAGATTTTATTTTTTCTCCATGGCTTAGGAGGGGTGTTACGAACCTTACCTCCTGTGGAGGTTGGTTTCGGTTGTAAAGTGTTGGTGGACACAGTGGCGACTGTATATTAGTATAAATCCCCAGCTGAGATCAGAGAGGCCGCGAGTCACCATTAATACTCCGCTCAGTAAAGTAATGCCTTCTCAGCTGGAGATCATCAGAAATAATGTGAACTTGAAAAGCCTAACTATGTAAGGGAAAAATGGACTATTTAAAAAAGTATGCATGGGGAATATAGTAAATAAAATCATTAATGTCTTTGATAGCATACGTAAGAATAGAGTATTAAGGGGCGATGATGCAAGAGAGGTGGACGCCATCTTGACTGAAGGGGGAGGTGTATCGCTGCCGACCGTTCCTGCTATTTGAGGGGTTTTCTCCGCCCGTTCAGTCAGCTAAGCCTATCCTTCTCTATATCCAGGGTTGCAAGATTGGGTAGAGTAATATTACAGAAGTTGCAGAGGTTTTATAAGAGTCCAGGTTTCCTAGAGGCCAAATATATGTGTCGTTGGATGATAGCGGTTTGTGGCTGGGTGCACGACACCAGGTATGAGACAGTGAGCCGTGGGGTGGTCAGAGCCACTTGAGTTTACAATACATAGTGATCTTATGTTGTGAGGAAAACGCCTTGTTACATGTATTCCTGTGTGACTTGTACGTATCAATTTGCGACTTGTGTACTAGGCTGTTTCCCTTACTCCTCATACCCCTGCTCCTTATTGTCCTAGTTGCGTTGTCCCTCTTACGGTCGTGCATGTCCTTCTTGAATGTCCTGACTTCCAGGACGAGCGTGTGTCACCTGTCCCTCGATAGAATTCTTGGTGACTCGGATACTTTTGATATCGTTCGCCTTATGCGTTTTTGTTCTCGTATTGGCATCCTCGGTGATATTTAGCGCCCTCTGCTTATTTTGCGTATTTGATGGTGCTACATAGCCTTCCCGGTTTGGTGCCTTCTTTTGATAATTACTTACTTACTTACTCCTCATACTCCTTAGACAACATTGTAAGGACCACCACCACCAAATTCTCACTAGCTCTCTATGACAACAAAAGGTATCACTACTGATAACATCACTAAGTCACGGCCCCGTGATACAGAGCACAATATTCCAGGGGACCAGAGCACAACATTCCAGGGCACCAGAGCACAGCATTCCAGGGCACCAGAACACAACATTCCAGGGCACCAGAGCACAACATTCCAGGGCACAAGAGCACAATATTCCAGGGCACAAGAGCACGATATTCAAGGGCAACAGAGCATGGCATTCCAGAGCACCAGAGCACGGCATTGCAGAGCACCACATTCCAGGGCACCAGAACACAACATTCCAGGGCACCAGAGCACCACATTCCAGGGCACCAGAGCACAACATTCCAGGGCACCAGAGCACGATATTCAAGGGCAACAGAGCATAGCATTCCAGAGCACGGCATTCCAGGGCACCAGAGCACGGCATTCCAGTGCACCAGAGCACCACATTGAAGGGCACCAAAGCACCACATTCCAGGGCACCAGAGCACAACTTTCCAGGGCACAAGAGCACAATATTCCAGGGCACCAGAGCACCAAATTCCAGGGCACCAGAGCACAATATTCCAGAGCACAACATTCCAAGGCACCAGAGCACCACATTCCAGGGCACCAGAACACAACATTCCAGGGCACCAGAGCACAACATTCCAGGGCACCAGAGAACAATATTCCAGGCCACCAGAACACAACATTCCAGGGCACCAGAGCCCAACATTCAAGGGCACCAGAGCACGGCATTCGAGGGTACCAGGGAACCAGAGCACAACATTCCAGGGTACCAGAGCACCACATTCCAGGACACCAGAGCACGGCATTCCAGGGCACCAGAGCACAGCATTCCAGTGAACCAAAGCACCACTTTCAAGGGCACCAGAGCACCACATTCCAGGGCACCAGAACACAACATTCCAGGGCACCAGAGCACAATATTCCAGGGCACAAGAGCACCAAATTCCAGGGCACCAGAGCACAAAATTTCAGGGCACCAGAGCACAACATTCCAGGGCACCAGAGCACCACATTACAGGGCACCCGAACACATCATTCCAGGGCACCAGAGCACAACACTCCAGGGCACCAGAACACAACATTCCAGGGAACCAAAGCACCACATTCAAGGGCACCAGAGCACAATATTCCAGGGCACCAGAGCAATAAATTCCAGGGCACCAGAACACAACATTCCAGGGCACCAGAGCCCAACATTCCAGGGCACCAGAGCACGGCATTCGAGGGTACCAGGGCACCAGAGCACAGCATTCCAGGGAACCAAAGCACCACATTCAAGGGCACCAGAGCACCACATTCCAGGGCACCAGAGCACAGCATTCAGGGCACCAGAGCATAATATTCCAGGGCACCAGAGCACCAAATTCCATGGCACCAGAGCACAATTTTCCAGGGTACCAGAGCACAACATTCCAGGGCACCAGAGCACCACATTACAGGGCACCAGAACACAACATTCCAGGGAACCAGTGCACCAAATTCAAAGGCACCAGAGCACCACATTCCAGGGCACCAGAGCACAAAATTCCAGGGCACCAGAGCACAATATTCCACGGCAAAAGAGCAATAAATTCCAGGGCACCAGAGCACAATATTCCAGGGCACCAGAGCACAACATTCCACGGCACCAGAGCACCACATTACAGGGCACCCGAACACAACATTCCAGGGCACCAGAGCACAACATTCCAGGGCACCAGAACACAACATTCCAGGCCACCAGAGCACACCATTCCAGGGCACCAGAGCACGGCATTCCAGGGCACCAGAGCACCACATTCCAGTGTACCAGAGCACAACATTCCATACCACCAGAGCACCACATTCCAAGATACCAGAGCACAACATTCCAGGGCACCAGAGAACCACATTCCAGGGCACCAGAGCCCAACATTCCAGGGCACCAGAGCACGGCATTCGAGGGTTCCAGAGCACCACATTCCAGGACACCTGAGCACGGCATTCCAGGGCACCAGAGCACAACATTCCAGGGCACCAGAGCACCACATTCCAGGGCACCAGAGCCCAACATTCCAGGGCACCAGAGCACAACATTCCAGGGTACCAGAGCACCACATTCCAGGACACCTGAACACGGCATTCCAGGGCACCAGAGCATAGCATTCCAGGGAACCAGAGCACCACATTCAAGGGCACCAGAGCACCACATTCCAGGGCACCAGAGCACAACATTCCAGGGCACCAGAGCACAATATTCCAAGGCACCAGAGCACCAAATTCCAGGGCACCAGAGCACAAAATTCCAGGGCACCAGAGCACAACATTCCAGGGCACCAGAGCACCACATTACAGGGCACCCGAACACTACATTCCAGGGCACCAGAACACAACATTCCAGGGCACCAGAACACAACATTCCACGGAACCAGAGCACCACATTCAAGGGCACCAGAGCACCACATTCCAGGGCACCAGAGCACAACATTCCAGGGCACCAGAGCACGGCATTCGAGGGTACCAGAGCACCACATTCCAGGACACCTGAGCACGGCATTCCAGGGCACCAGAGGACAACATTCCACGGCACCAGAGCACCACATTCCAGGGCACCAGAGCCCAACATTCCAGGGCACCAGAGCACAACATTCCAGGGTACCAGAGCACCACATTCCAGGACACCTGAGCACGGCATTCCAGGGCACCAGAGCACAGCATTCCAGGGAACCAGAGCACCACATTCAAGGGCACCAGAGCACCACATTCCAGGGCACCAGAGCACAACATTCCAGGGCACCAGAGAACAATATTCCAGGGCACCAGAGCACCAAATTCCAGGGCACCAGAGCACAATATTCCAGGGCACCCGAACACAACATTCCAGGGCACCAGAACACAACATTCCAGACCACCAGAGCACACCATTCCAGGGCACCATAGCACGGCATTCGAGGGTACCAGGGCACCAGAGCACAACATTCCATGGTACCAGAGCACAACATTCCAGGGTACCAGAGCACAACATTCCAGAGCACCCAAGCACAACATTACAGGGCACCAGAGCACAACATTACAGGGCACCAGTGCACCACATTCCAGTGCTCCAGAGCACAACTTTCCACGCCACCAGAGCACCACATTCCAAGATACCAGAGCACAACATTCCAGGGCACCAGAGCACCACATTCCAGGGCACCAGAGCAAACATTCCAGAGCACCACATTCCAGGGCACCACATCACAACATTATAGGACAGCAGAGCACAACATACCAGGACACCAGAGCACCACATTCCAGGGCACCAGAGCACAACCTTCCAGGGCACCAGAGCACAACACTCCAGGGTACAAGAGCACCTCATTCCAGGGCACCAAAGCACCACATTCCAGGGTACCAGAGCACAACATTCCAGGGTACCAGAGCACAACATTCCAAAGCACCAGAGCACCACATTCCAGGGTACAAGAGCACAACATTCCAGGGTACCAGAGCACAACATTACAGGGCACCAGAGCACAACATTCCAGGGCACCAGAGCACAACATTACAGGGCACCAGAGCCCAACATTCCAGGGCACCAGAGCACAACATTCCAGGGCACCAGAGCACACCATTCCAAGGCACCAGAGCACGGCATTCGAGGGTACCAGGGCACCAGAGCACAACATTCCAGGGTACCAGAGCACCTCATTCCAGGGCACCAACGCACCACATTCCAGGGTACCAGAGCACAACATTCCAAGGCACCAGAGCACACCATTCCAAGGCACCAGAGCACGGCATTCGAGGGTACCAGGTGTTACGGTGCCCTCTCCTATTTCTTTCGTTTGCCGGCTTAAAGAGTCATATCAGCTCTCCCTACTGATTCTCTGAGGTTCAGGGAATCTAATGATATATGTGGCGACCAGACCGGCTGCCATTTAAGGGAAGGAAGTTATATTATAAGTTGTAAATAAAGGAAAATTGGCGCCCTGCTATAAAATGAAACAGTTTCCCCTACGGCAGATATGACCTTTTGGAAGGGACATTGCCGATCGCGGATTGGCCGACGTAGGTCGCGGGCGACCAATCAGGGCCCGCCATGACGTCACCGAGTGCCCCGGGCGGCGCCAACGTCAGAGTTGTCTGACCTTGGAAGCGACAGGACGCGCCTCGGTCTGCTCTCAAGGATTGGAGGCTCTGCAAGCCTTGTTCAGTGGATTGAGCTGGCCATCGCAGCCCATCATAGTTATTGGAGACCCTGCGCTTCTGGGAAGCAAAAGAGGAACCAAGTTCAGTGAGCAGAGAAGTGCCAAACTTGGAAAATAGTCGGCGACGACGCTGGGCGGCGCCGCTGGCTGGACGTTGAGGTCTGGAAGGTGGGCGGGCGGGCCTAGCTGTGACTGGGGTCACATCCACTGAGAATCTTGGAAGGACGACACCGTGCCTAGGACAAGGAGCAACGCCTTGTGGGAGAGGCGAGTGTGGGGAAAAATAGTGACTAGCTCAGCGCCCATCGATGAACCAGGATTGGGGCAGCTGAATCTCAGGGATTGGAACGGCGACGACGCGAAGGCTTCACGACACCTGAGGACCTGTGGAACGCCCTGGATCGTCAAGGATCGACCCAAGGAAGCGTGGGAACCTCACACCATCGAGCGACAGGCGTCGTGAGCCAGGAATGTAAGGTAGATCATTTTCCCTCCCATTACCCCTTGTATGAGTAGGCTAGTTAGGCCACAATATTCGCCTGTGTATGTGGCAGCAAGACTTTATTACTTTAATAGTAGAATAGGCTGCAAGGCAGCTTGTGTCCAGGACTGTCAGAGAGGACAGTGTGTATGGATGACAGGACAGTGAAGAAGAGGTGCCGACGTGGTGAAGAGGCCCTCCTGTGAGAGTGTGAGACTCCTGTCTTCCTGCCCAGTTGAAGGAGTGTTGGATGGTCGTGGAAGAAGAGGCTGACGATCTCCAGACTCATTATCCATATTTCCATATTCATGTATTACTTGTGATTGTGTGTGTGTGTTCATGTAATTTGCATCAGTAAATCCACACATTTTATTACTGTGTTTGAGTGTGCCTCCATTTATGATATTTCTCTATGAGTATACATTTCTGGCTACAAACAATATATAATACACCCACTGAACTGCATTGCTGGGGTGCAGATATAATAACCCAGCTGGCGACCTTGCTAAGAGGAAGATAGAGAAGACAGGCGGGAAAGGAGTTCCTGCAAACTTTTTTTGTCAGGCAGGCAAGACTCAGGGAGGTTATGGTTATAGGTAAGCCTGAGTCTTCCTTCACTCCTCCATGGGTCTAGGCCGGAACTGTTAACAGCAGTTTCCCCGTGTTTGACTGAAGGGCTTCCAGGGTGAATCAGTGGCACCTCTTTGTGGTGGAAGCAAAGACCTGCGGAGGTGGGCATTGTTGGTCCTCTCTTGTGTGACCAAGGAGACTCTGGTGAATCCAGGGAGTCGGAGGGGCTGAGTATTTGGGCCTTTGAGCCCCTAGCAGCCGAGTGTTAGCAGAGCCCCGGACCGCCCACCCCCACGTGACACAGGGCACCAGAGCACAACATTCCAGGGTACCAGAGCACAACATTCCAGGGTACCAGAGCACAACGTTACAGGGCACAAGAGCACAACATTCCAGGGCACCAGAGCACAACATTACAAGGCACCAGAGCACAACATTACTGGGCACCAGAGCCCCACATTCCAGTGCATCAGAGCACAACATTCCAGGGCACCACGGCACAACATTCCAAGACACCAGAGCACAACATACTAGGGCACCACAGCACCACATTCCAGGGCACCAGAGCACAACATTCCAGGGCACCAGAGCACAACATTCCAGGGCACCAGAACACAACATTCCAGGGCACCAGAGCACGGCATTCCAGGGCACCAGAGCACGGCATTCCAGAGCACCACATTTCAGGGCACCAGAACACAACATTCCAAGGCACCACAGCACCACATTCCAGGGCACCAGAGCACCACATTCCAGGGCACCAGAGCACTACATTCCAGGGTACCAGAGCACAATATTCCAGGGCACCAGAGCACAACATTACAGGGCACCAGAGCACAACATTCCAGGGCACCAGAACACAACAATCCAGGGCACCAGAGCACTGCATTCCAGGGCACCAGAGCACGGCATTCCAGAGCACCACATTCCAGGGCACCAGAACACAACATTCCAAGGCACCACAGCACCACATTCCAGGGCACCAGAGCACCACATTCCAGGGCACCAGAGCACTACATTCCAGGGTACCAGAGCACAATATTCCAGGGCACCAGAGCACTGCATTCCAGAGCACCAAATTCCAGGGCACCAGAACACAACATTCCAAGGCACCACAGCACCACATTCCAGGGCACCAGAGCACCACATTCCAGGGCACCAGAGCAATACATTCCAGGGTACCAGAGCACAATATTCCAGGGCACCAGAGCACAACATTCTAGGGCATCAGAGCACCACATTCCAGGGCACCAGAACACAACATTCCAGGGCACCAGAACACAACATTCTAGGGCAACAGAGCACAACATTCAAGAGCACCAGAACACAACATTCCAGGGCACCAGAGGACAACATTCCAGGGAACCAGAGCACGGCATTCAAGGGTACCAGGGCACCAGAGCGCAACATTCCTTGGTACCAGAGCACCACATTCAAGGGCACCAGAGCACCATATTCCAGGGCAACAGAGCACAATATTCCAGGGCACCAGAGCACCAAATACCAGGGCACCAGAGCACAATATTCCAAGTCACCAGAGCACAAAATTCAAGGGCACCAGAGCACCACATTCCAGGGCACCAGAACACAACATTCCAGAGCACCAGAGCACAACATTCCAGGGCACCAGAGCACAACATTCCAGGGCAGCAGAGCACAACATTCCAGGGCACCAGAACACAACATTCCAGGGCACCAGAGCACACCATTCCAGGGCACCAGAACACGGCATTCGAGGGTACCAGGGCACCAGAGCACCAGAGCACAACATTCCAAGGTACCAGAGCACCACATTCCAGGGCACCAAAGCACCACATTCCAGGGTACTAGAGCACAACATTCCAAGGCACCAAAGCACCACATTCAAGGGTACCAGAGCACAACATTACAGGGCACCAGAGCACAACATTCCAGGGCACCAGAGCACAACATTACAGGGCACCAGAGCACAACATTACAGGGCACCAGAACACCTCATTCTAGTGCACCAGAGCACAACATTCCACGCCACCAGAGCACCACATTCCATTGTACCAGAGCACAACATTCCAGGGCACCAGAGCACCACATTCCAGGGCACCTAAGCACAACATTCCAGAGCACCACATTTCAGGGCACTACAGCACAACATTCCAGGACACCAGAGCACAACATACCAGGGCACCAGAGCACCACATTCCAGGGCACCAGAGCACAACATTCCAGGGCACCAGAGTACAACATTCCAGGGCACCAGAGCACAAAATTCCAGGACACCAGAACACAACATTCCAGGGCACCAGAGCACACCATTCCAGGGCACCAGAACACAACATTCCAGGGCACCAGAGCACCACATTCCAGGGCACCAAAGCACAACATTCCAGGGCACCAGAGCATAATATTCCAGAGCCCCAGAGCACCAAATTCCAGGGCGCCAGAGCACAATATTCCAGGGCACCCGAGCACAACATTCCAGGGCACCAGAGCACAACAATCCAGGGAACCAGAGCACAACATTACAGGGCACCAGAGCACAACATTCCAAGGCACCAGAGCACAACATTACAGGGAACCAGAGCACAACATTACTGGGCACCAGAGCACCACATTCCAGGGCACCAGCGCACAACATTCCAGGGCACATGAGCACCACATTCCAGGGAACCAGAGCACCACATTCCAGGCACCAGAGCACAACATTCCAGGGCACCAGAGCACCACATTCCAGGACACCACAGCACAACATTCCAGGACACCAGAGCACAACATACCAGGGCACCACAGCACCACATTCCAGGGCACCAAAGCACAACATTCCAGGGCACCAGAGCACAACATTCCAGGGCACCAGAACGCAACATTCCAGGGCACCAGAGCACAGCATTCCATGGCACCAGAGCACAACATACCAGGGCACCACAGCACCACATTCCAGGGCACCAAAGCACAACAATCCAGGGAACCAGAGCACAACATTACAGGGCACCAGAGCACAACATTCCAAGGCACCAGAGCACAACATTACAGGGCACCAAAGCACAACAATCCAGGGAACCAGAGCACAACATTACAGGGCACCAGAGCACAACATTCCAAGGCACCAGAGCACAACATTACAGGGCACCAGAGCACAACATTACTGGGCACCAGAGCACCACATTCCAGGGCACCAGCACACAACATTCCAGGGCACATGAGCACCACTTTCCAGGGAACCAGAGCACCACATTCCAGGGCACCAGAGCACAAAATTTCAGGGCACCAGAGCACCACATTCCAGGACACCACAGCACAACATTCCAGGACACCAGAGCACAACATACCAGGGCACCACAGCTCCACATTCCAGGGCACCAAAGCACAACATTCCAGGGCACCAGAGCACCACATTCCAGGGCACCAGAACACAACATTCCAGGGCACCAGAGCACCTCATTCCAGGGCACCAGAGCACGACATTCCAGAGCACCAGAGCACCACATTCCAGAGCACCAGAGCACGACATTCCAGAGCACCAGAGCACGACATTCAAGGGGACCAGAGCATTGCATTCCAGAGCACCAGATCACGGCATACCAGGGCACCAGAGCACCACATTTTAGGGCACCAGAGCACCACATTTTAGGGCACCAGAGCACGGCATTCCAGGGCATCAGAGCACAGCATTCCAGGGCACCAGAGCACCATATTCAAGGGCACCAGAGCACCACATTCCAGGGCACCAGAGCACAACATTCCAGGGCACCAGAGCACAATATTCCAGAGCACTAGAGCACTAAATTCCAGGGCACCAGAGCACAATATTTCAGGGCACCAGAGCACACCATTCCAGGGCACCAGAGCACCACATTCCTGGGAACCAGAACACAACATTCCAGGGCACCAGAGCACAACATTAAAGGGCACCAGAGCACAACATTCCAGGGCACCAGAGCACAACATTCCAGGGCACCAGAACACAACATTCCAGGGCTCCAGAGCACAACATTCCGGGGCACCAGAGCACGGCATTCGAGGGTACCAAGGCAGCAGAGCACAACATTCCAGGGTACCAGAGCACAACATTCCAGAGCACCAGAGCACCACATTCCAGGGCACCAGAATACAACATTCCAGGGCACCAGAGCACAACATTCCAGGGCACCAGAGCACAACATTCCAGAGCACCAGAGCACCACATTCCAGGGCACCAGAATACAACATTCCAGGGCACCAGAGCACAACATTCCAGGGCACCAGAGCACAACATTCCAGGGCACTAGAACACAACATTCCAGGGCACCAGAGCACACCATTCCAGGGCACCAGAGCACGGCATTCTAGGGTACCAGGGCACCAGAGCACGGCATTCTAGGGTACCAGGGACCAGAGCACAACATTCCAGGGTACCAGAAGACCCAATCCTGGGCACCAAAGCACCACATTAAAGGGTACCAGAGCACAACATTCTTGGGCACCAGAGCACGGAATTCCATAGCACCATATTCCAGGGCACCAGAACACGGCATTCCAGGGCACCAGAGCACAGCATTCCAGGGCACCAGAGCACCACATTCAAGGGCACCAGAGCACCACATTCCAGGGCACCAGAGCACCTCATTCCAGGGCACCAGAGCACCACATTCCAGGGCACCAGAGCACCACATTCCAGGGAACCAGAGCACAATATTCCAGGGCACCAGAGCACCTCATTCCAGGGCAACAGAATACAACATTCCTGGGCACAGAGCACGTCATTCTAGGGCACCAGAGCACGACATTCCAGGGCACCAGAGCACGACATTCCAGGGCACCAGAGCATGGCATTCCAGAGCACCAGAGCACGGCATACCAGGGCATCAGAGCACCACATTCAAGGGCACCAGAGCACGGCATTCCAGGGCACCAGAGCACAGCATTCCAGGGCACCAGAGCACCACATTCAAGGGCACCAGAGCACCACATTCCAGGGCACCAGAGCACAACATTCCAGGGCACCAAAGCACAATATTCCAGAGCACCAGAGCACAATATTCCAGGGCACCAGAGCACAATATTCCAGGGCACAAGAGCACAACATTCCAGGGCACCAGAGCATACCATTCCCGGGCACCAGAGCACAACATTCCAAGGCACCAAAGGACAACATTCCAGGGCCCCAGAACACAACATTCCAGGGCACCAGAGCACAACATTCCAGGGAACCAAAGCACTGCATTCGAGGGTACCAAGGCACCAGAGCACATATTCCAGGGTACCAGAGCACCACATTCCAGGGCACCAGATCACGGCATTCTAGGGCACCAGAGCACAGCATTCCAGGGCACCAGAGCACCACATTCAAGGGCACCAGAGCACCACATTCCAGGGCACCAGAGCACCTCATTCCAGGGCACCAGAGCACCACATTCCAGGGCACCAGAGCACCACATTCCAGGGAACCAGAGCACAATATTCCAGGGCACCAGAGCACCTCATTCCAGGGCAACAGAACACAACATTCCTGATCACCAGAGCACAACATTCCAGGGCACCAGAGCACAACATTCCAGGACACCAGAGCACAACATTCCAGGGCACCAGAACACAACATTACACGATACCAGAGCACCACATTCCAGTGCACCAGAGCACAACATTTCAGGGCACCAGAGCACCACATTCCAGGGCACCAGACCACAACATTCCTGAGCACGACATTTCAGGGCACCACAGCACAACATTCCAGGACACCAGAGCACAACATACCAGGGCACCAGAGCACCACATTCCAGGGCACCAGAGCACAACATTCCAGGGCACCTGAGCAAAACATTCCAGGGCACCAGAACACAACATTCCAGGGCACCACAACACGGCATTCCAGGGCACCAGAGAACAGCATTCTAGGCCACCAGAGCACAACATTCAATTGCAATAGAGCACAATATTCCAGGTCACCAGAGCACAACATTCCAGGGCACCAGAGCACCACATTCCAGGGCACCAGAACACAACATTCCAGAGCACCAGAGCACAACATTCCAGGGCACCAGATGACAACATTCCAGGGCAGCAGAGCACAACATTCCAGGGCACCAGAGCACGGCATTCGAGGGTACCAAGGCAGCAGAGCACAACATTCCAGGGTACCAGAGCACCACATTCCAGGGCACCAGAGCACGGTACTCCAGAGCACCAGAGCACAGCATTCCAGGGCAACAGAGCACCACATTCAAGGGCACCAGAGCACCATATTCAAGGGCACCAGAGCACCACATTCCAGGGCACCAGAGCACAACATTCCAGGGCACCAGAGCACAACATTCCAGGGCACCAGAACACAACATTCCAGGGCACCAGAACACACCATTCTAGGGCACCAGAGCACGGCATTCTAGGGTACCAGGGCACCAGAGCACGGCATTCTAGGGTACCAGGGCACCAGAGCACAACATTCCAGGGTACCAGAACACCCTATTCCAGGGCACCAAAGCACCACATTCCAGGGTATCAGAGCACAACATTCTTGGGCACCAGAGCACGGAATTCCAGAGCACCACATTATAGGGCACTAGAGCACGTCATTTCAGGGCACCAGAGCACGACATTCCAGGGCACCAGAGCACGACATTCCAGGGCACCAGAGCATGGCATTCCAGAGCACCAGAGCACGGCATACCAGGGCACCAGAGCACCACATTCAAGGGCACCAGAGCACGGCATTCCAGGGCACTAGAGCACAGCATTCCAGGGCACCAGAGCACCACATTCAAGGGCACCAGAGCACCACATTTCAGGGCACCAGAGCACAACATTCCAGGGCACCAAAGCACAATATTCCAGAGCACCATAGCACAATATTCCAAGGCACCAGAGCACAACATTCCAAGGAACCAGTGCACCACATTCCAGGGCACCAGAACACAACATTCAAGGGCACCAGAGAACCACATTCCAGGGCACCAGAGCATACCATTCCCGGGCACCAGAGCACAACATTCCAGGGCACCCAAGGACAATATTCCAGGGCACCAGAACACAACATTCCAGGGCACCAGAGCACAACATTCCAGGGAACCAGAGCACGGCATACGAGGGTACAAAGGCACCAGAGCACATATTCCAGGTTACCAGAGCACCACATTCCAGGGCACCAGATCACGGCATTCCAGGGCACAAGAGCACAGCATTCCAGGGCACCAGAGCACCACATTCAAGGGCACCAGAGCACCACATTCCAGGGCACCAGAGCACTACATTCCAGGGAACCAGAGCACATATTCCAGGGCACCAGTGCACCAAATTCCAGGGCACCACAGCACAATATTCCGGGGCACCAGAGCACAACATTCCAGGGCACCAGAGCACCTCATTCCAGGGCAACAGAACACAACATTCCAGATCACCAGAGCACAACATTCCAGGGCACCAGAGCACAACATTCAAGGACACCAGAGCACAACATTCCAGGGCACCAGAACACAACATTACAGGACACCAGATCACCACATTCCAGTGCACCAGAGCATACCATTCCCGGGCACCAGAGCACAACATTCCAGGGCACCCAAGGACAATATTCCAGGGCACCAGAACACAACATTCCAGGGCACCAGATCACCACATTCAAGGGCACCAGAGCACGGCATTCCAGGGCACCAGAGCACAGCATTCCAGGGCACCAGAGCACCACATTCAAGGGCACCAGAGCACCACATTCCAGGGCACCAGAGCACAACATTCCAGGGCACCAAAGCACAATATTCAATTTTACCTAGCAGTAAAACTATGCCCCTTTTACCTAGCAGTAAAATACCTGGGTGTTAGTCAGCTGTCACGGGCTGCTTCCAGGGGTGGAGGCCTGGTCGAGGACCGGGCCGCGGGGACACTAAAGCCCATTGTTTCTCGCTGGCGCCGGGGATCGAACCCGGGACTACAGGATCACAAGTCCAGTGTGCTGTTCGCTCGGCCGACCGGCTCCCTTCCCCTGATGATGGGAGTGAAGTAATGTTATGATGATAATGGGAGTTAAGTAATGTGGTGAAGTTGATGAGAGTAGAGACATGTTGTGATGATAATGGGAGATGAGTAACGTTATGATGATGATGGGAGTGTAGTCATATGGTGATTATTTTAATTATGATGGTGATGATCTTGGGAGTGTATTAATATGGTGATATTATGAGTGAAGTAATGGTGATGATGATGGGAGTATAGTAATGTGGTGATGATGATGGGAGTGTAGTAATATGATGATGATGATGAGAGAGGAGTAATGTTGTTAAGATAATGGAAGTGGAGTAATGTGGTGATGATGATGATGGGAATGTAGTAATATAGTGAGGATGTTGGGAGTGCATTAGTCGTGATGATGTTGGGAGTGAAGAAATGTGGAAAAGATTTTGGGAGTGGAGTACTGTGGTGATGATGTTGGGAGTGTGGAAAGAGGTGATGATAGTGACAGTGAAGTAATGTGGTGATGATGATGGGAGTGTAATAATGTGATAATAATGATGGGATTGGAGTAATGTGGCGATGATGATGATGATGAGAGTGGAGTATTGTGGCGATGACGATGGGAGTGGAGTAATGTAGTGTTGATGATGGAAGTGTAGAAATGTGGTGATGATGATGGGAGTGTAGAAATTTGGTGATGATGATGATGAGAGTGTAATAATGTGATGATAATGATGGCAGTTTAGTAATGTTGTGATGATGATGGGAGTGTAATAATGCGGTGATAATGATGGCAGTGTAGTAATGTTGTGATGATGAGAGTGTAGTAATGTGGTGATAATGATAGGAGTTTGGTAATGAGATGAAGATGATGGGATTGAAGTAATGTGATGATTATGATGACAGTGTAGTAACATTGTGATGATGATGGAAGTGTAGTAATGATGTGATGATGATGGGAGTGAAGTAATGTTGTGATGTGGATGGGAGTGATGTAATGTGGGGATGATGATGGGAGCGTAGTAATGTGGTGATGATGATCGAAGAGGAGTATTGTGGTGTGGATGATGATGGGACTGAAATAATGTGGTTATGACGATAGGAGTGGTGTAATGTGGTAAAGATGATGGGAGTTTAGTAATGTGGGGATGATGTTGTTGCGTAGTAATGTGATGATGAAGTCGTGAGTAGAGTAATGTGATAATAATGTTAATGGGAGTGTAATAATGCGGTGATTATGGTGATAATCACGGTGATGATGTTAGGAGTGTAGTAATGTGGTGATGATGTTGGGAGTGTAGTAATGTGGTGATGATGTTGGGAGTGTAGTAATGTGGTGATGATGTTGGGAGTGTAGTAATGTGGTGATGATGTTGGGAGTGTAGTAATGTGGTGATGATGTTGGGAGTGTAGTAATGTGGTGATGATGTTGGGAGTGTAGTAATGTGGTGATGATGTTGGGAGTGTAGTAATGTGGTGATGATGTTTGGAGTGTAGTAATGTGGTGATGATGTTGGGAGTGTAGTAATGTGGTGATGATGTTGGGAGTGTAGTAATAGTGATGATGATGTCGTAAAGGCGTGATGATGCTGGGAGTGGAGCAATGTAGTGATGATGATGGGAATGTAATAATGTTATGATAATGATGAGAGTGAAGTAATGTGGCGATGATGATGAGACTGGAGTATTGTTAAAATGATGATGGGAGTGAAGTAATGTTGTGATGATGATGGATTTGTAGTAATGTGGTGATGATTGTGAGAGTGTAGTAATGTGGTAATCATTATGGGATTTTACTGATTCGGTTATGATGTTGGGAGTTGAATAATGTAGGGATGATGATGGGTGTGTAGTAATGTTGTGATGATAATGGAGGTTGAGTAATGTTATGATGATGATGATGAGAGTGTAGTAATATGGTGATTATGATGGTGATGATGTTGGGAGTGTAGTAATGTGGGGATGACGTTAGGAGTGAAGTAAAGTCGTGATGATGATGATGATGATGATGATAGGAGTGTTGTAATGTGGTGATGATGATTGGAGTTTAGTAATGAGGTGATGATGATGATGAGAGTGGAGTAATGTTGTGATGATAATGGGAGTGAAGTTATGTGGTGATGATGATGATGTGAGTGTAGTAATGTGGTGATGATGGTGATAATGATGGTGATGATATTGGGAGTGAGGTAATGTGGTGATATTTTTGTTTTGTTTTGTTTTTGCAGGGATATTCCTGCGCGGGCCCTAAGCCTCTGGCTGGCCCACTAAGTGTTGCTTGTTTCTGTTTTACTTGGGCGGAGTATGAGTATTTATTACTCGTGAGGTCGGTTCAGTAAGATTTTGCCATATGTGTTTAAAAACTTCTTCTGCTCTGTTGAATCTAAGTTGAAATCTTAATGTGTTCGTAACTGTGCAAATGTGGTGATGATGTTAGGAGTGAAGTAAAGTTGTGATGATGATAGGAGTGTAGTAGTCGTATTGATGATGTTTATAGTGCATTATTCGTGATGATATTGTTGGGAATGTTGTATTGTGGTGATGATGTTAGGAGAGAAGTAATATTGTGATGATGTTCGAAGTGTTTCTCTTGAAGTTATCGTCTGATAACTTCATATAACATATGTTTGTTATAACCCTCCCCCTCCCCGAGGAAGCAGCCCGTAGCAGCCTCATGTTGGTGGGAGTGTAGTAATATGGTGATGTCGATGGGAATATAATAATGTGATGATAAAGATGGGAGTGGAGTAATGAGGTGATGATGTTGGGAGTGAAGTATTGTGGTGTTGAGGATAGGAGTGATGTATTGTAGTGATGATGATGGGAGTGTATTAAAGTGGTGGTGATTGTGGGAGTGGAGGAATGTGGTGATGATGATGGGAGTGGAATAATGTGATGAGGATCTTGAGAGTGGAGTAATGTAGTGATGATGATGCGAGTGTAGTAATGTAGTGATGATAATGATGATAGTGGAGTAATGGGGCAATGCTTGTGGAAGTGGAGAAATTTTTTAATAATGATGGGAGTTGAGTAATGTGGTGATGATGCTGCTAGTGTATTAATGTGGTGATGATGAAGATGGGAGTGCAGTTATGTTGAGATGATAATGGGACTGAAGTAATATGGAGATGATGATGATGATGATAGGAGTGTAGTAATGTGGTGATGATGATGATGATGATGATAGGAGTGTAGTAATGTGGTGATGATGGTGATATGATGGAGATTATGTTTGGTGTACAGTAATGTAGTGAAGATGATGGGGTGTAGTAATGATGTGATGATGATATGAGTGAAGTAATGTGGTGGTGATGATGGGGGTGTAATTATGTGGTGATGATGATTGGAGTGAAGTAACGTGATGATGAAGATTCTGATGGTGATAATGTTGGGAGTGTAGTAATGTGGTGGTGATGATACTCGAAGTGGAGTAATGCTGTGAGGATGATGATAGGAGTGTAATAATATTGTGATGGCGATGGGAGTGAAGTAATGTGGTGATGATGATGGAAGTGTATTAAAATGATGATGATGATAGTGGGAGTGAAGTAATGTGGTGATGATGATGAGAGTTGAGTAATGAAGTGATGATGATAGGAGTGGAGTAATGTGGTGAGGATCTTGGGAGTGGAGCAATGTGGTGATGATGATGGGAGTTTAGTAGTGTGGTGATGGTGATGAGAGTGTAGTAAGGTGATGATGATGAGAGTGTGGTAATGTAATGATGATGATAGGGGTGTAGTAATGTGGTAATGATTACGGGAGTGTAGTGATGTGGTTATAATGTTGGGAGTTCAGTAATGTGGTGATGATGATGGGAGAGTAGTAATATCATGAATATGATGGAAGTGATGAAATGTTGTAATGCTAATTTGAGTGAAGCAATGTGGTGGTGATGATGATGATGATGATGATGATGATGATGATGATGATGATGATGATGATGATGATGATGATGGGAGTGTAGTAAAAAAAATGTGGTTATGATTGTGATGATATTTGGAGTGTAGTAACATGGTGATGATGTTGGAAGTGCATTAGTCGTGATGATGTTGTAGGGAGTGTACTAAAGTGGTGATGATGTTGGGAGTGTAAAAATGTGGTGATGATGATGGGAGTCGAGCAATGAGGTGATGATGATGGGACTTGAGTATTGTTGGAATGATCAGGATATTGGAGTAGTGTGGTGGTGATAGTGGATGTGTATCAATATTGTGATGATGATAGGAGAGTAGTAATGTGGTGATGATGATGAGTGTGCAGTAATATTATTATGATGATGGAATGGTAGTAATGATGTGATAATGAGGGGAGTGGCAGTAATGATGTGATGATGTTGGGATTGGTAGTAATGATGTGAAGATGATGGGGGTGTAATAATGTTGTGATATTGATGGGAGTGTTTTAATGAGATGATGATAATTATAATGATGATGTTGGGAGTGTAGTAATGGTGATGATGATCTAAGGGGAGTAATGTAATGAGGATGATGATGGGAGTGTATTAAAGTTGTGATGATAGTGGGAGTAAAGTAATGTTTTGATGATGCGAGTAATGTAGTGATGATGATGGGAGTGGAGTAATAGGGTTAGGATCTTGGAGTGGAGTAATGTGGTGATGATGATAAGAGTGAAGTAATGTAGTGAAGATGATGGAAGTGTAGTTATGTGGTTATGATGTTTTGAGTAGAGTAATGTGGTAATGGTGATGAGAGTGTAATAATGTGGTAATGATTATGGGAGTGTAATGATGTGGTGATGATGTTTGGAGTGTTGTAATGTGGGGATGTTGTTGGGAGTGTAGTAATGTAGTGATGATGTTGATAGGAGTATAATAATGTGATGATTATGGAGATAATGATGGTGATGATGTTGAGAGTGTAATAATGTGGTGATGATGTTGGGAATGTTGTAATGTGGTGATGATGTTGAGAGTGTAATAATGTGGTGATGATGTTGAGAGTGTAATAATGTGGTGATGATGTTGGGAGTGTTGTAATGTGGTGATGATTCTTTGAGTATAGTCGTTGTAGTGATGTGGTTGAGAGTGCATTTGTCGTGATGTTGGGAGTGTAGAAATATGGTAATGATTTTTGGAGTGATGATGGAAGTTCAGTAATTTTGTGATTATGAAATGAGTAAAGTAATAAGGTGATTTTGATGGGAGTGTAATAATGTGTTATTGATGATAGGAGTGGAGTATTGTATTGATGATGATGAGAGGGGAGTAATGTGGTGATGATGATGGAGTGTAATAATGTGGTGATGATGATGGGGTGTAATAATGGGGTGATGATGATGGGAGTGAAGTAGTATTATGATGATGATAATGATGGTGATGATGTTGGAAGTGTAGTAATATGGTGATGATAATCGAGGTGGAGTAATGTGGTGAGGATGATGATGGTGAGTGTAAAAATATGGTGATGACGATGAGAGTGGAGTAATATAGTGATGATGATGATGGGATGGAAAAATGTGGTTGTCAGGAGACATATTTTCCCTGCTCTCTCGTGCACTGAATTGAGTACGAAATTGCATAGTGCACCGGTGATGTGCACGGTGATTCAACTTTCTGTATATAACTTTTCCACAGTCGTGTTGGGTGTCGTTGGACAGCCCATGACATTTGCAAGCCATTGATGTCATCCTGATCGCTGTATCAGGTCTGTGAAGGAAATTACAGTAGGGAGTTGATTTCAGGGAATTTTGTACAAGTCAAGTGTAGAGAGGGAGGTATGGGGGTTAACGGCCGTAGACCACCCCCCCTATCACGTGTCCACCTCGTGAGAGAGGGGGGGGTAGCGTCATGGGGCAGGTGCGGGATTGGCTGAGGGCCTGGGGCCTCAGAAATGCTGAACCGTGATTGGCCAAGACGCTGAGGGGTGCTGCATGGTACCTCCAGGCATGGTATTGGCGGGAAACGACATTCTTACCTACGACGTTGCTGCCTGTGGACAGGACATTTCCCATGCTAGGCCAAGCATCGGGAAATATCCGCCTGCAACGTTGCTAAAGTCACGCCAACATCTTGCTATCTTTCCGTGTGCCGTGCGTAAGAATCCAGTAAGCGGAGAGGGGCTTGTATCGAGCCGTGTGAACTTGCTAGGCCATGCTAGGCCATGCTAGGCCATCACAACATTACTCCACTCTCATCATCATCATCACCTCATTACAAAACTCCAATCATCATCACCACATTACAACAATCCTATCATCATCACCACATTACAAAAATCCTATCATCATCATCATCATCACGACCTTACTTCACTCATTACATCATCACCACATAGCTACACTCCCAACATCATCACCATCATAATCACCATGTTACTACACTCTCATCAGCATCATCAAAACATTACTCAACCTCCATTATCATCACAACATTACTCAACCTCCATTATCATCACAACATTACTACACTCCCATCATCATCAACACATTATTTACCTCCCATCATCATCCCTACATTATTCAACTCCCAACATCATAACCGAATTAGTACAATCCCATAATGATTACCACATTACTACACTCCCACAATCATCACCACATTACTACACTCTCATCATCATCACTACATTACTTCATTCCCATCATCATCACCCTATTCTGCCACCCCCACAACTCCCATCATTACGAAACTCCACTCCCATCATCATCATCACCACAATACTCTACTCCGATCTTTATCATCACATTATTACACTCCCATCTTCATCACTACATTACTAAACTCCCAACATCATCACAACACTACTCCACTCCCATCGTCATCACATTATTTCACCCCCATGCTCATCACCACATTGCCTCACTTCAAACATCATCACCAAATTACTACACACCTAAAATCATCACCATGCACTTCGAACATCATTACCACGACTTCTACACTCACATCATCATCATCACAACATTACTTCACTACTAACATCATCACCACATTACTACACTCCCAACATCATCACCATCATTATCGCCATCATCACCACATTACTACACTCCCTTTATCATCATCACCACATTACTTCACTCCTATTATCATCACACCATTATTTCACTATCATCATCATCACCACATTACTACATTCCCATCATCATCATCACCACATTACTTCACTCCCATCCTCATCAACATGATGATGGGAGTCACTCCCATCATCCCAACATGATCAGTCTTAATCACCATAATCATTACCACATTATTACACTCCCACCATCATAACCACATTACTTCACAACCATCATTACCATCACCGCATAACTCCATTCCCTCCATCATCGCAACATTACTCCACTTCCGTCATCATTTCTACATTACTACACTCTCATCCTCATCGCCACATTACTCCACTCCCAAGATCCTAACCCTATTACTCCACTCCCATTATCATCACTACATTACTCTACTCGCATCATCAAAACATTACTTTACTCCCACTATCATCACAACTTTAATACACTCCCATCATCATCCTCATTACATTACTCCACTTAGATCATCATCACCATTACTACACTCCCTACATCATCATTATACTTTTCATCATCATCATCTCATTAATACACTCCCATCATTATCACAACATTATTACACCCTAATCATCTTCACATCATTACTACCAATCCCAACATCATCACATCCACTCCCCTCATTATCACATCATTACTACCATTCCATCTTCATAATAATATTACTGCACACCCATTATCATCACTACATTACTACTCTCCTATCATCATCACAATATTGATACACATCCACTATCAGCACCACACTACTCCAATATCCTGATCATTCGAACAATACTCAAGGCCCATCATCATCACCACATTGCTCGACTCCCATCATCATCACTACATTTTTACACTCCCAACATCATCACCACTTTAGTACACTCCCTACAACATCATCACGACTAATGCACTTCCAACATCATCACCATGTTACTGCACTCCCATCATCATCATCATCATCATCACCACATTGCTCCACTGAAATTATCATCACAACATTACATCACTTCCATCATATTCATGATATTACTACTCTCCCATCATCATCACCACATTACTGAACTCCCAACATCATAACCACATCACTACACTCCCGTAATCATTACCACATTACTACACCCCCATCATCATCACCACATTACCACACTCTCATCATTATCACCTTACTACACTCACATCACCATCACCAGACTACTTAACTCCCATCATCATCACCCCATTACTCCACTCCCAAGATCCTCACCACATTACTCCACTCCTATCATCATCACTTCATTACTCAACTCTCATCATCATCACCACATTACTTCACTCCCACTATCATCACCATTTTAATGCACTTCCATCATCATCACCACATTACTCCACTCCCATCGTCATCACAATATTATTACACTCCTATCATCATCCTCACAACATTACTCCACTTCAAGTATCATCACCACCACATTACTACACTCCCAACATTATCACCATCAGAATCATCATCATCACATTACTTCACTCCAATCATCATCACCACATAATTACACCCCCATCATCACCACCACATTACTTCACTCATATCATCATCACATCATTACTACACCCCATCATCTTCACCACATTACTGTACACCAAACATAATCTCCATCATATCACCATCATCACCACATTACTACACTCCTATCATCATCATCATCACCACATTACTTCACTCCCATTATCATCTCAACATAACTGCACTCCCATCTTCATCATCACCACATTAATACACTCCCAGCATCATCACCATATTACTCAACTCCCATCACTATTAAAAAATTTCTCCACTTCCACAAACATCGGCCCATTACTCCACTATCATCATTATCATCACTACATCACTACATTCGCATCATCATCACTACATTACTTCACTCTCGAGATCCTCATCACATTATTCCACTTCCATCATCATCACCACATTCCTCCACTCCCACAATCACCACCACTTTAATACACTCCCATCATCATCACTACAATACATCACTTCTATCATCAACACCACAATACTTCACTCCCTACATCATCACCTCATTACTCCACTCCCATCTTTATCATCACATTATTATAATCCAATCGACATCACCACATTACTACACTCCCACCAACATCAGGCTGCTACGGGCTGCTTCCTGGGGGAGGGGGAGGGTTATAACAAACAGGAGGCCTGGTCAAGGACCGGGCCACAGGAACGCTAAGCCCCGAAATCATCAGACATTAACTTCAAGAGAAACACTTTGAGCATCATCACAACATTACTTCACTCCTAACATCTTCACCACATTACAACATTCCCAACAATATCATCACGAATAATGCACTATAAACATCATCACCACGACTACTACACTCCTATCATCATCACAACATTACTTCACTCCTAACATCATCACCACATTTGCACAGTTACGAACACATTAAGATTTCAACTTAGATTCAACAGAGCAGAAGAAGTTTTTAAACACATATGGCAAAATCTTACTGAACCGGTAAGAGGTCGAGGTCGAGGGAGGGGGAAGACGTACCGTGCGCGCTCCGTTAAAATCGTGTCTGTCGGGAAATCCGACACCATTTAATAATATCATAGACAGATAATAGTTGCTGTGTTGTATAAACAAGTTACGCATAGAAAATGTAATTTGTAGTGGAATTCCCATCTATAGAAAATGGGATATCATTACCACACACTATTATATATTCACCACCTATTATGGTGGGTATTATTCTTAAATACATTAGTCTTTGGACTTTACCATCTTAAAAACATCTCATATAAATTAACTTAATTATCAGTATTAAAGTAGAGTAAATGTGACCCTTCTATCACTTACTATCATCTGGACAATGTAGGCCAGTAGCGTCAGTGAGGAAGGAGGGGCAGCCATTGTTTGGACTAAGACCAGAGGCTCACGGGAGCAAATACGGCTCCTGTTAATTTTACTTGGACGAAGTGTTATGGAAACCAAAGGTGTACCATTATCAACACGCTGTCAACAAATTCAAGTTAAGTGTTCTACCGAAACCCATTTATCTATCATTAGTGGCCATTAATGTCATTGGATAGGGTGAACCAGTTAGAGCATAAGATCGCCTCATACTAAAGGTAATTAAGCCAGGTCTTCATTGTTCCATGTACAGTGTTTTCTCTGATATACCTGTCATATACTAGGATTCTGGCTTCATAGCTAGTGCCCTTTTGACAGGTCAAGACGAGGAAGCATGCTTTGTACATCAGTTACCAGGGTGTTGGAAGCTACCTCAAAGAGGGAAAATGTGGTGTCTACATCCTGGTTATACCTGGTGGACTAAGGCCTGCTGTACTATAAGATAAGGAACCTCTTCAATGTATGTAGTCTATTACTGTAGTTTGATTGGCTGCATATATATAAATTTAATAAACCCCCCTAATGTGTAGAGGATCGATTTGTGAGAGTATGAGATTATTGCAGAAATACAGTCCACTTATCATTATACAAATTGCTATCGAAGTATATAAATTAACGTAAATATAAATTCATATAAATTAAATAAATATAAATCTCACAGGTCGGTTCCCACAGTGTCATAAACCGGGATTCTTAGGACTACTGCCATGGATTACTGATTACAGACATAACAAAGTGCATAGTGACCCGCTGGAAAATTGAAAATAGTCATTAACAATAGAACTTTGTGCTAAATAGAGAATAAACGGGAGTCACGTGTGAGCCAGTGAACGAGGCTTTGTGTACATGTGTGTATTAGGAAAAAAAATAGTGAACGGTGATTCGTGGAACAGTGATGTGGAACGGGTATCACAACAACATATAAGTTGGAAGTGAAGGAAAATCGTGCATAGAATATTATAAATATAGAATACTAGAAATATAGAATAGTGGCAAGAGGCGGCATCAGTGGTTATAAATCGGGTAACTGGAAACTGGTGACATCAACCTGGGACAACAAGAGGTCACCTGTACCGACCGGGGGACCAGCTTCGCTACCCTACGCTAAGTACCTGCCATAAAGTTTGAACAAAATAACATACATAATATTACTAATATACGGTATACATATAATATTATAAATATTAAACATATAAATATATATACATATAATTTTATAAAGAGTTAAAAGGACTGACATCAACAAGTGATCCATACAGTGACTCTCAAATACAACACAATACACCAGACAATGGAGAGGTGTGGCGAGTGTTCGGGAGTACTGGGAAGACGTAATGCAGGCGTAACGTGCTGCATCTGTAACATAAGATTTCACCTGGGCTGTACAGAATTAGCTCCAGGATGCATAAAAAAGCAAGGAATTTACTGGGTTTGCAAAGATGACAGATTAATGTTAGAGAACATAACTAAACTGATGAAAAACATTCCCGAGTCACAGAGATTATCATTCACAGACAGGCTACCAGTGATATATGCGGACTGGGAAAAGTCAACATTGGATAACGACCAAAACTCAGGAACAGATAGTTTGAAGAACCGCAGCAGTAGTGTGGAGGAGGAGACTATTGTGGTACAAAATAACAGCAATATTGCAGAGCCAGATAATATAAACGAAGAGAGCAACAGTGAGACAGAGTGCATAGATGAAGGAATTGGGACGAAAAACGGAGATGGCTCCAATAAAGAGGTAGACAAGACAGTCACAGATATAAATACCTTGAAAAACGCAAAACCGGAACACATTTCCAAATTCTACGCTAAAGGAATATGCAAATATGGAAAATTAGGAGCAAAATGCCATTTTCTGCATCCTCGAAAATGCAGGAACATGTTGGAGAGGGATACATGCCGTTTTGGAACAGGGTGTAGATACTTCCAACCTAAATTATGTCAATTTTCAATTAGGGACAAAAAATGCTACAATCTTCAGTGTCCGGAATTCCATGTGAGAGGTGCAGAGCGTTATAGACGGGAAGATCAATATGACACTACTGGAAATTTTTTAGAGGAAGGCAGAAACAGAGTAGTAAATATAAGAGAGAGGAACAGTCAGATGGAACCACTACAGGATTACAGAGGGGAACGGAGATACCCACAAGACTGGAATTCAAATTACCAACAAGCACACAGGTACTACACCAGACAACACCCGTCCTACTACCAAAACTGGACGAATCACTTCCAAAACGACACACCCTGGACGCAAACACAGTGGCCTCCTTACCAGAGCCTCAGATATTAACACCAAGTAAGGCTTCCAGCACTTCCACTAACACGATAACATCATTTATATTTGCCAACATCCAGGGTATAAAAACACGCAAAACCAACAAAGTTCAATTTATAGATGGTCTCTTTCATGAGGCAAATGCAGTGTTTGCAGCCCTAACAGAAACCCACACAAAGGACTACCATGATATTGAAATATGGATCTCAGAGTACAATCTTTTCAGATGTGATAGGAAACACCGGCTTCAGGGTGGGTCAGCCTCTACATCAAAGACACACTCATCTGTACTGAGCTGCTAAACACCTCAAATGATATGGTGGAAGTGCTGATAATCAAAATAGAGATTTTAAATGTAGTTATTGTCCTTGTATATAAGTCACCGGGGGCAAACTCTCAGCAGTTTAAAGACCAACTATTGAAAATAGAACACTGCTTGGAAAACCTCACAAATCCAGCTCCGAACATCATCCTGCTTGAGGACTTCAACCTACGGCACCTGAAATGGAAGCACCTGGCTAATACAGTAATATCAGAAAGAATACCAGGAAGTAGCCTAAATGAACAGGCACATGCAAATGACCTGCTACGGATGTGCGACAGGTTTGCCTTAAACCAGCAAATAGTAGAACCAACTAGGAAGGAGAACACGCTGGACCTCATTTTCACTAATAATGATGAATTGATCAGGAACATAATGATTACAAATACCTGTTACTCAGATCACAACTTAATTGAAGTTATGACAACCATGGGGAGTAGACCTTCAAAACCAGTCCAGATTCCCGGTGGAGGAGATTTCAGCAAATTCAACTTCAATAATAAACAGATAAACTGGGAGCAAATAAACCAGGACTTTACAGAAATAAACTGGGAAGAACAGCTAGAAAATGCAAACCTGAACCAGAGCCTGGAAAAAATAAGCTCAGTAGCACTAGAAATATGTTCAAACCGCATACCTCTAAGAAAAAAGAGAAAGAGATGCAGATTGGAACGGGAACGTCGTTCCCTATATAGGCGAAGAAAACGAATCGCGGAACAACTTGAGAGTCGCACCCTATCTCAAGAACGGCGAAGAAGGTTAGGTAGAGAAATAGAAACAATTGAACGGAAGCTACAACAATCATACAAAACCCAGGAGAGGCAAAGAGAGCAAAAGGCCATCAGTGAAATAGAAAGAAATCCGAAATATTTTTTCTCCCATGCAAAATCAAGATAAAAAATCACATCTAGTATCGGGCCCCTGCGAAAGGGAGATGGAACTTTCACCGATGACAACAAAGAAATGAGCGAGCTACTGAGGACGCAGTACGACTCTGTTTTCAGCGAGCCATTAAACACACTAAAGATTGATAACCCAAATGAATTTTTCATGGATACGATACCAACATCAAATCATATATCAGACGTCACCCTATCCCCACTGGATTTTGAAGAAGCCATAAACAGTATGCCTATGCACTCTGCACCAGGCCCGGATTCTTGGAACTCCATATTCATAAAGAACTGTAAAAAACCACTATCGCAGGCCCTCCACATTCTGTGGAGACAAAGCCTAGATACTGGCGTTATTCCTGATATTCTAAAAACAGCAGAGATAGCACCACTTCATAAAGGAGGAAATATGGCTGAGGCAAAAAATTACAGACCGATAGCGCTAACATCGCACATCATAAAATTTTTTGAGAGAGTGCTAAGAAGTAAAATCACAAAATACATGGAATCACAGCAACTCCATAACCCCGGACAACATGGTTTCAGAACAGGGCGCTCTTGCCTGTCGCAATTGCTGGACCACTATGATATGGCATTAGATGCTATGGAAGACAAACATAACGCAGATGTAATTTACACAGATTTCGCAAAAGCTTTTGATAAATGTGACCATGGTGTTATTGCACATAAAATGCGTTCAAAAGGAATTACCGGAAAAATAGGCAGATGGATCTACAATTTCCTGACCAACAGAACCCAATGTGTAATAGTCAACAAAATAAAATCCAGCCCATCAACCGTGAAGAGCGCAGTCCCCCAGGGTACTGTGCTTGCTCCAGTACATTTTCTCATCCTCATTTCGGACATAGACAAGAACACAACCTATAGCACTGTATCATCCTTTGCAGATGACACTAGGATCTTCATGAGAGTAGGCAACATAGAGGACACGGCGAACCTCCAGTCAGATGTAGATCAGGTCTTTCTATGGGCTACAGAAAATAATATGGTGTTTAACGAAGATAAGTTCCAGCTCATGCGCTATGGAAAAAATGAAAATATAAAAACGGAAACCACTTACAAAACTCAGGCAAATCATAACATAGAACGATAAGGCAATGTAAAGGATCTGGGTGTACTCATGTCGGAAGACCTTACCTTTAAAGAACACAATAAAGTAGCCGTCACAACTGCAAGAAAAATGACAGGTTGGATAACAAGAACTTTTCACACTAGAGATGCTATACCGATGATGATACATTTCAAAACGCTTGTGCTCTCTAGAGTAGAGTACTGCTGCACAATGACAGCACCTTTCAAAGCTGGAGAAATTGCTGACCTGGAGAGCGTGCAGAGATCATTTACTGCTAGAATCCACTCAGTAAAACATCTAAACTATTGGGACCGACTAAAGAGCCTAAAACTGTACTCCCTTGAGCGCAGGCGGGAAAGGTACATAATAATTTACACGTGGAAAATATTAGAGGGGCTGGTCCCAAACCTGCACACAGAAATAACATCACATGAGACCAGAAGACATGGCAGGATGTGCTGAATACCCCCATTGAAAAACAGAGGTGCAACTGGTACTCTGAGAGAGAACTCTATCAACATCAGAGGTCCGAGACTGTTCAACACGCTTCCACTACACATAAGGGGCATAACTGGCCGACCCCTTACAGTGTTCAAGAGAGAACTGGATAAGCACCTCCAAAGGATACCTGATCAACCAGGCTGTGACTCATTCGTCAGGCTGCGAGCAGCCGCGTCCAACAGCCTGGTTGATCAGTCCGGCAACATGGAGGCCTGGTCGACGAATGGGCCGCGGGGACGCTAAGCCCCGGAAGCACCTCAAGGTAACCTCAAGGTAAGGTAACCGACCTTACGAGTAATAAATACTCATACTCCGCCCAAGTTAAACAGAAACAAGCAACACTTAGTGGGTCAGCCAGAGGCTTAGGGCCTGCGCAGGAATATACCTGAAAAAAAAATCACCACATTACCTCACTCCCAATATCATCACCACATTACTACACTCACATCATCATCATCACCACGTAACTTCACTCCCATTATCATCACAACATTACTCCACTCTCATCATCATCATCACCTCATTACTAAACTCCAATCATCATCACCACATTACAACACTCCTATCATCATAATCATCATCACGACCTTACTTCACTCCTAACGTCATCACCACATTACTACACTCCCAGCAACATCATCACGACTATGAACATCATCACCACGACTAACTCACTCAAATCATCATCACAACATTTCTTCACTCATTACATCATCACCACATTACTACACTCCCAACATCATCATCACAACATTTCTTCACTCATTACATCATCACCACATTACTACACTCCCAACATCATCATCACAACATTTCTTCACTCATTACATCATCACCACATTACTACACTCCCAACATCATCACCATCATAATCGCCATATTACTACACTCTCATCATCATCATCATAACATTACTCAACCTCCATTATCATCACAACAATACTACACTCCCATCATCATCAACACATTATTTACGTCCCATCATCATCATCCCTACATTATTCAACTCCCAACATCATAACCGAATCAGTACAATCCCATAATGATTACCACATTACTACACTCCCACAATCATCACCACATTACTACAAATCCATCATCATCACAACATTACTTCACTCCCATCATCATTTTAACAATACTCCAGTCTCATCATCATCGCCACATTACTTCACTCTCATCATTATCATAACATTATTACATTCCCATCATCATCACTACATTGCTCCACTCCCAGCATCATCACGCTTTTACGACATCATCATCACTATTACTACACTCCCAACATCATCACCACATTACTACACTCCCAACATCATCACCACATTACTACACTCCCAACATCATCACCACATTACTACACTCCCAACATCATCACCACATTACTAAACTTCTAACATCATCACCACATTACTACATTCCTAACATCATCACCACATTACTACACTCCTAACATCATCACTGTGATTATCACCATAATCACCACATTATTACACTCCCATCAACATTATTATCACATTACTCTACTCACAACTTCATCATCACATTACTACACAACAACATCATCCCCACATTACTAAACTCCCATCATCTTCACCACCTTACATCACTCCCATCGTCATAACCACATTATTTCAGTCCCATCATCATCAACATCACAATACTCCTCTTCGATCATCATCACCACATTACATCACTCCCATCCACATCACAACACTACTTCACTCCCATCATCATCACATCATTACTACACTTCCATCATCATCACAATATTACTACACTGTCATCATAATCATCACATTACTTCAATCCCATCATCTTCACCTCATTACCACACTCCTATCATTATCACCACATTACTACACTCTCATCATCACAACATTACTACACTGCCATCATTATCATCACATTATTACGCTCCCATCATCATCATCATCACCAAATTTCTACACTCAGATCTTCATCACCACATTTCTACACTTCCATCATCATCACTACATTACTCCACTTCCACCGTTATCACCACATTACTCCTATCATCATCACAACAATACTCCACTCCCATCATCATCGCCACATTACTCCACTCTCATCATCATCATCGCCACATTACTCCAATTCCATCATTATTATCACATTATTACACTCCCATCATCATCACCACATTACTTCACTGTCACTATCATCACCTCCTTTCCACACTCCCAACATCATCACCACAGTACTCCACTCCCAAAATCACTTCCACATTTCTTCACTTCCAACATCATCACGACTAATGCACTCCCAACATCCTCACCAAATTACTACATTCCCATCATCATCACCACCACATTACTCCACTTCCCTTATCTTAACAACATTACTCCTCTCTCATCATCATCATCATATTACTACACTCCCATCATCATCATCACCACATTACTATACTCCCATCATCATCACCATTACTTCACTCATAATATCACCATATTAATACACTCCCAAGATCATCACCATTATAATTAAAATAATCACCATAATACTACACTCCCATCATCATCATAACGTTACTCATCTCCCATAATCATTACAACATATCTCTACTCCCATCAACTTCACCACATTACTTAACTCCCATTATCATCATAGCATTACTCCACTCCCATCATCAGGGGAGGGGAGCCGGTCGGCCGAGCGGACAGCACACTGGACTTGTGATCCTGTGGTCCCGGGTTCGATCCCGGCGCCAGCGAGAAACAATGGGCAGAGTTTCTTTCACGCTATGCCTCTGTTACCTAGCAATAAAACTTTGCCCCTTTTTCATAGCAGTAAAATACATGGGTGTTAGTCAGCTGTCACGGGCTGCTTCCTGGGGGTGGAGGCCTGGTTGAGGACCGGGCCAGGGCGAAACTAAAGCCCAGCAATCATATCAAGATAACTCAAGATCATCACAACATTAGTACACTCCCATCATCATCACCCCATTACTTTACTCTCATCATCATCACCACATTACTACTCTCCCATCATCATGACTGCATTATCCACTCTCTTCGTCATGACAAGATTATTACACTCCCATCATCATCTTCACCACATTACTCCACTTCGATCATAATCACCACACTTCGATCATAATCACATTACTCACCCTCATCATCATTATCATCACATTTCTTCACTCCCATCATCATCACAACATTATGTCTTTCCCATCATCATCACATCGTTACTACATTCCCATCATCATCACCACCACATTGCTGCACTCCCATCTAATCACCACATTACTATACTCCCATCATCATCACCACATTACTACTCTTCTATCATCATCGCCACGTTACTACACTCCCATCATCATCACCACATTACTACACTCCCATCATCACTCCCACATTACTCAATTCCCAACATCATAACCACATTGTTACATTTCTATCATCATCACCATATTACTTCACTTCCATCATCATCACCTCATTACTCAAGTCCCTTCACCACAATTATTACTCCACTCCCATCATCGCCCCGTTCTTCCACTCACATCATCCTCATCACTACATTACTGCTCTCTCTTTATCATCACCACATTACTGCACTCCCAAGATACTCACCACATTACTCCTATTCCATCATCATCACTACGTTACTCTACTTCCATCATCATCACCACATTGCTCCACTCCAATACTCACCACAACTTTAATACATTCCCACCATCAACACCACATTACTCAACTCCCATAGTAATCACCACAATACTACACTCCCATCATCATCCTCAACACATTTCTCTACTTCGATCATCATCACCACTTTACGACACTCCCAACACCATCACCATCATTATCATCATCATCATCACATTACTCCACTCCCATCCTCATCACCACATTACTACATTCCCATCGTCATCCCCACCAAATTTTTCCATTTCGATCATCGTCACCACATTACGACGCTCCCAACACTATTACCATCACCATCACCATCACTATCATTATCATCATCATCATCACATTACTACACTATCATCATCATCACCACATTACTACTCTCCCATCATCCTCACCACAATACTCCACTCCAATCCATATCACTACATTCCTACACTCTCTTCATTGTCATCACTATATTACTCCACTGTCATCATCATCACCACAATGTCAACAAAGTGGAGAAATGCTGACAGACCACTGGAACATTATCTAACAAAGTGCAGAGTTACAAACCCATACGATTTCAACTTAGATTCAACAGAGCAGAGGAACTGTTTAAACACTTGGGACAAAATCTTACTGAAGCGACCATACGAATCATAAATACTCATACTCCGCCTAAGTAAAACAGAAACAAGCAATACTTAGTGGGCCAGCCAAAGGCTTAGGGCTCGAGCAGGAATATACCACTTCCTCCCCTCCCCCCCAAAAAAAATCAATACTCCACTCCCATCATCCTCTCCACATTACTCCACTTCATCATTATCATCACAGTATTACACTCCCATCATCATCACCACATTATCACCCTCACCATGAATACTACACTTCAAATATCATCACCACATTACTACACGCCCAACATCATCAGCACATTTCTAAAATTCCAAAATCATCACCACATTACTACACTCCCTAAAACCTCCTCATGACTAATGCACTCCCAACTTCATCACCACGGCTACTACACTCCCACAATAATTACCACATTACTACACTCCAATCATCATCACCACATTACTTCACTCCCATCATCATCACAACATTACTACTCTCCTATCATCATCACCACATTACTACACCATCATCATCACCACATAATTACACTCCCATCAGCACCACCACATTACTCAATTTCCAACATCATAACCATATTACTACACTCCTATCATCATCTCCACATTACTTCGCCCCATCATCATCACCACATTACTTCACTCCAATCATCATCCCTATTGCTACACTCCCATCATCATTACCACACTACTTCCCAACCATCATCATCATCATATTACTCCACTCCCACCTTCATCCCCGCAAAACTCCGATCCCATCATCATCACCACATAACTCTACTTATCAATATCACTATATTTCTCCACTCTCATCATCATCATCACCACATTACTCCATTTCGATCATCATCACAACATTACTACACTCCCAACATCATCACCATTATTACCATCATTATCATCATCACCACATTACTACACTCCCATCATCACATTACTACACTCCCATCATCATCACCACATTACTACACTCCCATCATCATCACCGCTTTACTTCACTCCCATCACCATCACCACATTACCCCACTCCCATCATCACTACATTACTACACTCTCATTATCATCACTACATTACTCTACTTCAAAGAACATCACCCCATTACTCCACTCGCATCATCATCATCACATTACTTCAATCCCACCATTATCACCACATTACTCCAGTCCTATTAACTGCTTCACCACATTACGCAACTCCCACAATCTTCACCAAATTACTCCACTATTATCATCATAACTAAATTACTCCACTCATCATCATCACTTTATTACTCCACTGCCATCATTATCACTACATTACTCCACTCATCATCACTATAATACTCCACTCCCATTATCATCACTACATTACTCCACTAATCATCATCACTATATTACTCTACTTCCGTTATCATCGCTACATTACTCTACTCACATCATCATCACCATATTACTCACTTCCTATCATCATCACATTACTCCACTCTCATCATGATCACACATTACTCCACTTTCACAATCATCATTACATTACCCCTCCCCCCAACATCATCAGTACATTACTACTCTCCCATCATCATCATCATCACCATATTACTACACTTCCATCATCAGTACCACATTACTACACTCCCATCTTCATCATCATCATCATCACATTATTACACTCCTATCATCACCACATTACTACACTCCCATCATTATCACCATATTACTACACTCCCATCATCATCGCCTTATAACTACACTCCCATCATCATCACCATGACTACGCCTTCGCTCATCATCGTCACCACGACATATTCCTTACTGTAAAAATTTCTACAACCCTCACTAATTTTTCTCTATCTTAGATATTTATTATTCCTCTGTCATATGGCAAAGCCTTACAAACAATACTTCATAAAGGACAATGTATCCCTTGAAGGCATCGGAAGATTCCTTCAACCTCCGAGCTATGACGAAGCCAACAATGACTGCGTCATCTAACGAAGTCGATGAAGAAGAGTCCTTCATGAGATGGCTAGAAAATGATCAGTCTTTCGAGGGATGGCTAGAAAACGGCCGCACACAAAAGGAAACTGCATGTAAACAATGTGAAATGGCTGCAATAAATTATGAACGAAAACGTCGGGAACTGGAATATTATAAACAAAAAGAAAAGGAGCTTCAACAACAAATATTTGAACAACAATGCCAGCTCACCAAAACAATGATTTTGTTTCACAAAAAGAGGGTCGAAAAACTAGAGGACCGTGAACAAAGCAACACGGATGACCTCGCACAGGCACTTCAAAACGTTACTGTGTGAAGTTACAAAAAGTTGGTCGGACCAGCCGCCGACTGATTTCTTAGGTCTTTGCAAACATTGAACATTAATTCTCTGTAATAAATTAATTTTGTATAACAAATAAATAATTAAATATATATATAAATAAATATCTTTTTTTCCAATATTATTCTGTGTGTGTGTACTCACCTATTTGTACTCACCTATTTGTGCTTGCGGGGGTTGAGCTTTGGCTCTTTGGTCCCGCCTCTCAACTGTGAATCAACTGGTGTACAGATTCCTGAGCCTACTGGGCTCTATCATATGTACATATGAAACTGTGTATGGAGTCAGCCTCCACCACATCACTGCCTAATGCATTCCATCTGTTAACTACTCTGACACTGAAAAAGTTCTTTCTAACGTCTCTGTGGCTCATGTGGGTACTCAGTTTCCACCTGTGTCCCCCTTGTTCGCGTCCCACCAGTGTTGAATAGTTGATCCTTGTTTACCCGGTCGATTCCTCTGAGGATTGTGTAGATTGTGATCATGTCTCCCCCTACTCTTCTGTCTTCCAGTGTCGTAAGGTGCATTTCCCGCAGCCTTTCCTCGTAACTCATGCCTCTTAGTTCTGGGACTAGTCTGGTAACATACCTTTGGATTTTTTCCAGCATCGTCTTGTGCTTGACAAGGTACGGGCTCCATGTTGGGGCCGCATACTCCAGGATTGGTCTTACATATGTGGTGTACAAGATTCTGAATGATTCCTTACACAGGTTCCTGAACGCTGTTCTGATGTTAGCCAGCCTCGCATATGCCGCAGACGTTATTCTTTTTATGTGGGCTTCAAGAGACAGGTTTGGTGTGATATCAACTCGTAGATCTTTCTCTTTGTCCGTTTCATTAAGTACTTCATCTCCTATTCTGTATCCTGTGTCTGGCCTCCTGTTTCCAGTGCCTAGTTTCATTACTTTGCATTTACTCGGGTTGAACTTCAACAGCCATTTGTTGGACCATTCACTCAGTCTGTCTAGGTCATCTTGTAGCCTCCTACTATCGTCCTCAGTTTCAATCCTCCTCATAATTTTTGCATCATCGGCAAACATTGAGAGAAACGATTTTATACCCTCTGGGAGATTATTTACGTATATCAGAAACAGGACAGATCCAAGGACTGACCCCTGCGGGACTCCACTCGAAACGTCTCGCCAATCTGAGACCTCACCCCTCAAACTGACTCGTTGTCTCCTGTTGCTTAGGTACTCCTTTATCCAATGGAGTACCTTCCCATTCACTCCAGCCTGCATCTCCACTTTTTTCATTAGCCACTTGTGTGGCACTGTATCAAAGGCTTCCTGACAATCCAAAAATATGCAGTCTACCCACCCTTCTCTTTCTTGCCTTATTTTTGTTGCCTGGTTGTAGAATTCAAGTAACCCTGTGAGGGAGGACCTGCCATCCCTGAACCCATGTTGATGCTGTGTTTCAAAGTTCTTTCCCTCCAGGTGCTCCACTACCTTTCTTTGCACAATCTTCTCCTTCATGTTGCATGGTATGCAGGTTTGGGACACTGGCCTGTAATTCAGTGCCTCCTGTCTATCCCCTTTCTTGAATATCGGGACTACGTTAGCTGCTTTCCAAATTTCAGGCAGTTCTCCTGTTGCCAGTGATTTGTTATACACTATGGAGAGTGGTAGGGACAGTTCTTCTGCTCCTTCCTTTAGTATCCAAGGGGAGATTCCATCCGGGCCTATAGCCTTTATCACATCCAACTCTAATAAACACTTCCTTACTTCCCTGCTGATAATCTCAAACTCTTCCAGTGGTTCCTAGTTAGCTATTCCCTCTCTTATTTTTGAGATTTCTCCTTGCTCTAAGGTGAAGACTTGGAATTTCTTATTCAGTTTCTCACACACTTCCTTGTCATTTGTAGTGAATCCTTCTGCCCCTATCCTTAATTTCATAACCTGTTCCTTTACTGTTGTTTTTCTCCTGATGTGGCTATGCAGCAATTTAGGCTGAGTCCGACCGCCCCTCGCGGTCACTTGTATCTCAATAGATTTCTTGGTGACTCGGATACTTTTGATATCGTTCGCCTTATGCGTTTTTGTTCTCGTATTGGCATCCTTGGTGCTATTTAGCGCCCTTTGATTATTCTGCGCATTTGATGGTGCTACATAGCCTTCCCGGTTTGGTGCCTTCTTTTGACAATTACTTACTTACTTGCGATGTCATTTTCGTATTGTCTTTCTGCTTCTCTTCTCATCCTGACATATTCATTCCTGGCATTCTGGTATCTTTCTCTGCTCTCCAGTGTCCTGTTATTTCTATAGTTTCTCCATGCCCTTTTACTTTGCTGCTTAGCTAGCCTACATCTCTGATTGAACCATGGGTTTCTCATCTTCATTTCACTGTTTTCCTTTTTGGCTGGGACAAACTTGTTTGCTGCGTCCTTGCACTTTTGCGTGATGTAGTCCATCATATCTTGGGCCGTCTTTTCCCTGAGCTCTGTTTCCCATACTATATCTGTTAGAAATTTTCTTATCTCCTCATAGTTTCCCTTTCGGTATGCTAACCTTTTGGTTTCGGTAGCCCTCCTCGAGTTCAATAACCCTTCTTCAGTCAGGTACTCAAACACCAATACAATGTGGTCGCTCATTCCTACTGGGGCCTCAAAACCGATTTCTCTTATGTCAGAGTCGTTAAGAGTGAAGACCAGGTCGAGTCTCGCTGGTTCGTCATTTCCTCTCATCCTTGTGGGTTCTCTAACATGCTGGGTTAAAAAGTTTCGAGTCACCACTTCCAGTAGTTTGGCTCTCCACGTATCCTCGCCTCCATGTGGTTCCTTGTTTTTCCAGTCAATCCTTCCGTGATTTGAAGTCCCCCATGATGAGCAGGTGGGATCTATTTCTACAGGCAGAGGCTGCCCTCTCAATTATAGTGTTAACTGCCATGTTGTTGTTTTCCTACTCGTTTCCTGTGTGTATGTGTGTGTGTGTGTGTGTGTGTGTGTGTGTGTATGTGTGTGTGTGTGTGTGTGTGTATGTGTGTACTTACCTAATTGTACTTGTGGGAGTTCAGCTCTGGCTCTTTGGTCCTGCTTTCACAACAGTCAATCAGCTAATGTACAGGCCCCTGACCCTACTGGGCTCTGTCATATCTACTCTTGAAACTCTGTATGGCGTCAGCCTCCACCATATCACTTCCTATTGCATTCCATTTGTCTACTACTCTGACACTGAAAAAAATACTTTCTAACGTCTCTATGGCTCATTTGGGCATTCAATTTCAACCTGTGTCCCCTAGTGCATGTGCCCCTTGTGGTAAATTGCCTGTCTTTATCAACCCTATCAATTCTTCTGAGAATCTTGCATGTGGTGACCATGTCCCCTCTAACTCTTCTGTCTCCAAGTGACGTGAGGTTTAATTCCCGTAGTCTCTCCTCGTAACTTCTACAACTCTCCTCGTAACATCTACAACTAGGCTAGAGTCAGTGTCCTCCTCTGTCAAATGTCCAAATCTATTTTGGGTAGCTACTGAATACACAGGGAGGGCCCTAGGGAGGGCACTTTAACACAAATCCAAAATCCTTTGGGATTTGTGTTAAACCTTGGTTTGTGTCTCGGAGAGGCTGCAGGATCCAGTAAGTTCAGTAGAAATTCGGTTTCAACTCTTTTGTCCATGTCGTAGCTCAGTCGATAAAGGTAGCATCTGGGATGATCTCGGAAGTAGGTTCGAATCCTCGTCACAGCCCTTGTGGATTAGTTATCATATGACATATTATGGTTCCACGTGTTTAAAAAAAAAAAATCCACACTCAGCACATTCAAAAGGTCGTTCATCCGTATGCACCATCCTGTGTGTCTTCATACTTCCCAGATGCTTGAATCTCTTGCAACACTCTGGATTTCCATGAGGTTTGTCACCTGAATGCACTAACATTGAGTCTTCATTTATTCAAGGTGATGGAATCTTTTTTCACACTCTGGACACTCGTGAAGTTTGTGACCTGAATGCACTAACATGTGAGTCTTCATATTTCCAAGAAGACTGAATCTCTTCCCACACTCTGGATACTCATGAGGTTGTCTACCTGAATGCACTAACATGTGAGTGTCCATATTTCGAAGATGCTTGAATTTCTTCCCACACTCTGGACACTCATGAAGTTTGTCACCTGAATGCACTAACAAGTGACGTTTCATATTTCCAAGAAGAGTGAATACCTTCCCACACTGGTGAGTCTTCATCTTCTTTATGATAGGTGCAGTTTATGTTAAGGTTTTCTCAGGGTAACTGCACGAGTGGGAATAGCGGGAGATAGTCAGGGTCCTGCGTCAATGTTGACGGTTAGGCAAGACTTGAGTGATGTTTCTTAGAGTTAGACTTTATGTGAGCACTTGGAGGTCAGTGGTGGTGCTTCTTCTTTATGACAGGTGCAGTTTGTCATGGCATTATGCTTCTATCTGGACACTCACTAGCTGATGCTGACAAAATGGCTCCGACGCGCAGATAAGCGTTCCAATTTTTTTTCTAGTTCCATATTTTTGTTTTCCTTCTTGAATTTTAATTATAACTGGTTTTCTACATCTACCAGCTATATTTTTTCTTATCTTTTGTAATTAAAGAATGTACTTGGAATTCGTTCTTAATACATAACACCATACGATTATATACTTTTTTTAAGGAATCAGTTCTCTCCTTATGGATGCAATAAGTTTACCTGAGAACCACTGACACTCAAAATCAAAATCAAAATGTTTATTCAGGTGCAGACGAGGAGTCACAATAAAGTAGCTGAAAAATGTTGACCAAACCACACACTAGAATGTGAAAGGATGACGATGTTTCGGTCCGTCCTGGACCATTCTCAAGTCGATTTTAAGATTAATCCACCAGAGAGATGGCATGGGCATGAATAGCCCGTAAGTGGTACAATTTTTTGTTCAGTAAATCTTTTCAATGATCTGAGGTCGCATTTAATCGTCGAACTGCTATCGCGGGGGAGGATACTGCTTGACAGCATTTATGAGGGAGTCCAATTGCTGGACACCTTTTTTGACCAGAAGAGTGGCTGTGTTGATGGCTTCAAGGTAATTACTGCAAGATTCGGGGACTCTTAAAGTTTTTTTAAGGTCGCTGGTTGCTTCACATTTCAGGAGATAGTGAAGTAGTGGCTTTTCTGTGACAGTTTGGCAGAAGATGCATTCTCTCTGTCAGGGTTCAACAATCTCCCAGTTGCATCTGCAACCTAGTCGTAGCTATATAAACGAACTGCTATTTCCCTGTGGATTCCTTTTGGGATATTTAACCTTTCTAATTTGGTTGCCTGAAGATACCATATTGCAGAGGGCGAACCTTCAGCTACTCTCTGGTGTAGATAGGCTTTGTTGAGGTGTGATAGTTTTTTGGTGATGATGTTTTTTTTATGTACTCTAGGCTGGGTTCAATTGTTTTACGTATCACTGGGTGACGAATTGGCAATTTAGCAATTTCATCGGCTTTCTCATTTAATGGGATTCCAACATGGGATGGGATCCAGTTTAAGGTTATGTTGAGTCCTTTGCCTTTAGCGACTGCTCCAAGACACAAAATGGTGGTAATTATTTTCACGTTATCTTTCCACTGTTTTTGTCCTAATATTTGAAGTGCAGCTTTTGAGTCTGTGTGTATGAGTGCATTTTGAGGGGTCAGTCTAATTACCAAAAACTAACACAAGCTTCAGAAAGCTTCCTGGCAATACGTTAGTAATGAATAAATATGATATATTTACTCATTACAATGTTGGTGCTGAACATACAACATGAAAAAACATAATTTTAATCTGAAAAAGTATCTTTTTATAAAGAAATTAGACGAAAATAAAGACCAGGTGACGCCAAATCAAGTCGACGATCCAAGCGTCAATGTTGTGGAGCGACTTATCCAAGACAGATTGTTGCCTGGAGAGTGTTTGCTGGCATATCAGCCTCTTGTACACACGTCGTCACAAATTGAAATAATGGTATAAACTACAATAATGCATAGTTACAATAATATTTTGCATAAATAGCCAGAAAATATTGAAATTGTATTGAAAAATAGGTGTCTGGAAGTGAAATTAACTCCATGGGACAATAGTTTTGTTATATAGATGCTGATGATTATTCGCTGGGATGCGTTCGCTATACATGGACTCGCTCTGGGTGTGTGTGTAGTGTGATATACATTCAATAACATCATTATAGGGGGTAAATATGTCATATATCTTCATTACTTGTGTAATGCTAGAAGGCCGGAGTAGCACTAGGTAACTATGGATATAGCTTTGGGAAAATACATGGACCCGCTCTGGGTGTGTGGAGAGCTACACACCAGCAAATCAATTGTCTAATTAACATGCATATATATGCTAATTAACCTTCAAGATTTATATGTCAGAAGAAAGGCAGAGATGTAGACAGTACTGTAGCTACATTTCAAGTAATATATATAATTTATGTGAAAGGCATTATATATTTAAATAAATAATACTTCATAATCGCCGGTATCCGGACACATGAACACTACATTCAATGCCATCATTATAGTCGGTAAATATGTCATATTTCATCAATACTTGTGTAACGCAAGAAGGTTTTATCTTTTTTAAAGATAAATATTTCAACTTTATATATCTTTTCAAATATTTGTCATTAAAGTATATATTCTGAAAATAATCATGTATTTTATTTACCCCAAAGTACAGCACGAATATCATAGTGTCATATCCTGTGATTAGTAATTTATTTTGCACCCCATACTCATTCCTTGAAGATTATTTACATTCACTCCTCGCTTGATAAATTCAAGACCTTTTGAGTACATGAAAATATGTTTTAGAATTAAAGTATTCAATTGAAATTAGTAGCGTATAGCTAGCTCTAAGCAGAACTACTTCTGTATCAGTAACCAGTAAAACATTTTAATTAACATTTCAGATCAGGTAAGAATTGAGACCACAAAAATCCAGTAGCATTTCTATCACATTCGTCTATAGTTGAACCATTAAGAATGTCTCTTAAATGTTACCCAAGCACACATGTTTGTGTAGACTGAAGTTATTATCAATAGAAAGCAACAAGGCCAGATGGCTTTATTGCACCATATATGACAGAGGACTTTCTAAGTAAGCAGAAAGACATCAGATTAGTGATGTGAAAGGAACTAGATTCTCTGAATCTTTATCCTGGGAATGTGTGTGTGTAATACTAGATAAGAGAGAAAATTAGGTCTGGAGTCAGTACATTAGACTGCAGAGGGTTAGAAAGGCGGAATCCAAGAGCTAACAGCTTTAGCCTATGGATACAAATAGCAAATACACAAACAATTCATTTCATGAGGATCCCGGGGATCCTGTAAATTATTATCCTCCCTTCTCATCCAATATTGTTCTTCCGAAGAAATTACTATCTATTTGTTTGTGTTATATACAAGAAGGTACATTGGATTTGTCAGAGTACATAACAGTGGTGTTCTTACATTTATTGTAAAGCCACATAGTTTTGGGCAAGTGCTTAATCTATCAGGGGGGGGGGGGCGTCTGGCGCCCCCCTTTCCCGGCAATTAAATGTTAACCGCATAGAAAGTTACAGTATTACACTGTCATTTTACCCAAGGTAGCACTTTTACTAATGTAAAATGTAATAGCCCCATTGTTAGACTTATTCTCTGGAAGTTACACATTATTACATTTACCTTTGTTACACTTACTAAGTTTAATATACAAGGTTATTCTCAGGATGTTAACCTTCAAGCCATGTTAATCAAACCAGTACAGTGCATTGTTAACTTACAGCGTTAATGTAAATAAGTTATTTAACGCATGATAAAAGTTTACCAATGGTTGTTGACCAGACCACACACTAGAAGGTGAAGGGATGACGACGTTTCGGTCCGTCCTGGACCATTCTCAAGCCGATTGTGATGAGGAAGATTGATTGATTGATGAAGATTAAGCCACCCAATAGGTGACACGGGCATGAATAGCCCGTAAGAGGTGGCCCTTTTGAGCCATTACCAGTATCAATAGATGATACTGGAGATCTGTGGAGGTGCGACTGCACCCTGCGTGACGGGAGATGTCTCCCGAGTGAATGTGTTAAGATGAACATGAAGCCACCCAAAAGGTGGCACTGGCATGAGTAGCTCGTAAGTGGTGGCCCTTTTGAGCCATCACCAGTATCAATAGATGATACTGGAGATCTGTGAAGGTGCGACTACACCCTGCGTGACGGGGGATGTCTCCCGGACCAAATGGTGACCAAATGGTCGTGATGAGGAAGATTGATTGATGAAGATTAAGCCACCCAAGAGGTGGCACGGGCATGAATAGCCCGTAAGTGGTACAATTTTTTTTTTCTCAGTATTTTGAGTTTCCATTTAACCATCAAGCTGTTATCGCGGGGGAGGATACTGCTTCACAGTCTTTATGAGAGTGGATCTCCCACATCATCCATCATAACCACATCACTACACTCCCGTAATCATTATCACATTACTACACCCCCATCATCATCAACACATTGCCACACTCTCATCATCATCACCTTACTACACTCTCATCACCATCACCACACTACTAAACTCCCATCATCATCACCACATTACTCCACTCCCAAGATCCTCACCACATTACTCCACTCCTATCACAATTACTTCATTACTCAACTCTCATCATCATCACCACATTACTTCACTCCCACTATCATCACCATTTTAATACACTTCCATCATCATCACCACATTACTCAACTCCCATCGCCATCACAATATAATTACACTCCTATCATCATCCTCACAACATTACTCCACTTCGAGTATCATCACCACCACATTACTACACTCCCAACATTATCACCATCAGAATCATCATCATCACATTACTTCACTCCAATCATCATCACCACAGAATTACACCCCCATCATCACCACCACATTACTTCACTCATATCATCATCACATCATTACTACACCCCATCAACCTCACCACATTACTGTACACCAAACATAATCTCCATCATATCACCATCATCACCACATTACTACACTCCTATCATCATCATCATCATCATCATCACCACATTACTTCACTCATATCATCATCACATCATTACTACACCCCATCATCTTCACCACATTACTGTACACCAAACATAATCTCCATCATATCACCATCATCACCACATTACTACACTCCTATCATCATCATCATCATCACCACATTACTTCACTCCCATTATCATCTCAACATAACTGCACTCCCATCTTCATCATCACCACATTAATACACTCCCAGCATCATCACCACATTACTCAACTCCCATCACTATTAAAAAAATTCTCCACTTCTACAAACATCGGCCTATTACTCCACTATCATCACTACATTACTACACTCACATCATCATCACTACATTACTCCACTCTCAAGATCCTCATCACATTATTCCACTCCCATCATCATCACCACATTCCTCCACTCCCACAATCACCACCACTTTAATACACTCCCATCATCATCACTACAATACATCACTCCTATCATCAACACCACAATACTTCACTCCCTACATCATCACCTCATTACTCCACTCCCATCTTTATCATCACATTATTATATTCCCATCGACATCACCACATTACTACACTCCCACCAACATCAGGCTGCTACGGGCTGCTTCGTGGGGGAGGTGGGGGGGGGGGTGGTTATAACAAACAGGAGGCCTGGTCAAGGACCGGGCCGCGGGGACGCTAAGCCCCGAAATCATCAAACGATAACTTTAAGAGAAACACTTTAAACATCATCACAACATTGCTTCACTCCTAACATCATCACCACATTACAACATTCTCAACAATATCATCACGAATAATGCACTATAAACATCATCACCACGACTACTACACTCCTATCATCATCACAACATTACTTCACTCCTAACATCATCACCACATTTGCACAGATACGAACCCCTTAGGATTTCAACTTTGATTCAACAGAGCAGAGGAACTGTTTAAACACTTGGGACAAAATCTTACTGAACCAACCTTACGAGTAATAAATACTCATACTCCGCCCAAGTTAAACAGAAACAAGCAACACTTAGTGGGGCAGCCTGAGGCTTAGGGCCTGCGCAGGAATATCCCTGCAAAAAAAAAAATCACATTACTCTCACTCCCAATATCTTCACCATCATCACCACATTACTACACTCACATCATCATCATCACCACGAAACTTCACTCCCATTATCATCACAACATCACTCCACTCTCATCATCATCATCACCTCATTACAAAACTCCAATCATCATCACCACATTACAACAATCCTATCATCATCATCATCATCACCACATTACTACACTCTCAACAACATCATCACGACTATGAACATCATTACCACGACTAACTCACTCTAATCTTCATCACAACATTTCTTCACTCATTACATCATCACCACATTACTACACTCCCAACATCATCACCATCATAATCACCATATTACTACACTCTCATCATCATCATCATCATAACATTATTCAACCTCCATTATCATCGCAACATTACTACACTCTCATCATCAACAACACATTATTTACCTCCCATCAACATCCCTACATTATTCAACTCCCAACATCATAACCGAATCAGTACAATCCCATAATGATTACCACATTACTACACTCCCACAATCATCACCACATTACTAAAAATCCATCATCATCACAACATTACTTCACTCCCATCATCATGTTAACAATACTCCAGTCTCATCATCATCGCCACATTACTTCACTCTCATCATTATCATAACATTATTACATTCTCATCATCATCACTACATTGCTCCACTCCCAGCATCATCACGCCTTTACGACATCATCATCACTATTACTACACTCCCAACATCATCACCACATTACTACACTCCCAACATCATCACCACATTACTACACTCCCAACATCATCACCACATTACTACACTCCCAACATCATCACCACATTACTACGCTCCCAACATCATCACCACATTACTACACTCCCAACATCATCACCATGTTACTCTACTCACAACTTCATCATCACATTACTACGCAACAACATCATCACCCCTTACTAAACTCTCATCTTCTTCACCATATTACATTACTCCCATCGTCATAACCACATTATTTCAGTCCCATCATCATCCACACCACAATACTCCTCTTCGATCATCATCACCACATACTACGCTCCCATCATTATCCCCACATTATCATAATCATCACATTACTCCAATCCCATCATTATTATCACATTATTACACTCCCATCATCATCACCACATTACTTCATTGTCACTATCATCACCTCTTTTCCACACTCCCAACATCATCACCACAGCACTCCACTCCCAAAATCATTTCCACATTTCTTCACTCCCAACATCATCACGACTAATGCACTCCCAACATCCTCACCAAATTACTACATTCCCATCATCATCATCACCACATTACTCCACTTCCATTTTCTTAACAACATTACTCCTCTCTCATCATCATCACCACATTACTATACTCCCATCATCATCACCATTACTTCACTCATAATATCACCATATTAATACACTCCCAAGATCATCACCATCATAATTAAAATAATCACCATATGACTACACTCCCATCATCATAACGTTACTCATCTCCCATTATCATCACAACATATCTCTACTCCCATCAACTTCACCACAATACTTAACTCCCATTATCATCATAACATTACTCCACTCCCATCATTAGGGGAGGGGAGCCGGTCGGCCAAGCGGACAGCACACTGGACTTGTGATCCTGTGGTTCTGGGTTCGATCCCCGGCACCGGCGAGAAACAATGGGTAGAGTTTCTTTCACCCAATGCCCCTGTTACCTAGCAGTAGAACTATGCCCCTTTTACCTAGCAGTGAAATACCTGGGTGTTAGTCAGCTGTCACGGGCTGCTTCCAGGGGTGGAGGCCTGGTCGAGGACCGGGCCGCGGCGAAACTAAAGCCCAGAAATCATATCAAGATAACTCAAGATCATCACCACATTAGTACACTCCCATCATCATCACCCCATTACTTTACTCTCATCATCATCACCACATTACTACTCTCCCATCATCATCACTACATTATCCACTCTCTTCGTCATGACAAGATTATTACACTCCCATCATTATCCTCACCACATTACTCCACTTCGATCATAATCACCACACTTCGATCATAAACACATTACTTCACCCTCATCATCATCATCGCATTTCTTCACTCCCATCATCATTACCACAAGAGTACCACACTCTAAACACCATGAAAATCATTATCACCATCATCACCACATTACTACAATCCCATCATCATCTCCACATTACTACACTCCCAACAACATCATTACGACTAATGCACTCCCAACATCATCACCACGACTACTACACTCCCATCATCATCACCACAGAACCACTCTCCAAACATCATCACCACATTACTTCACTCCGGTCAGCATAATTACATTACTCCACTCCAATTATCATCGCAACATTACTCATCTCCCATCATCATCATCACCACATTGCTGCACTCCCATCTAATCACCACATTACTATACTCCCATCATCATCACCACATTACTACTCTTCTATCATCATCGCCACGTTACTACACTCCCATCATCATCACCACATTACTACACTCCCATCATCACTACCACATTACTCAATTCCCAACATCATAACCACATTGTTACATTTCTATCATCTTCACCATAATACTTCACTTCCATCATCATCACCTCATTACTCAAGTCCCTTCACTACAATTATTACTCCAATCCCATCATCGCCCCGTTCCTCCACTCCCATCATCCTCATCACTACATTACTGCACTCTCTTTATCATCACCACATTACTGCACTCCCAAGATACTCACCACATTACTCCTATTCCATCATCATCACAACGTTACTCTACTTCCATCATCATCACCACATTGCTCCACTCCAACAATCTCCACAACTTTAATACATTCCCACCATCATCACCACATTACTCAACTCCCATCGTCATCACCACATTACTACACTCCCATCATCATCCTCACCCCATTTCTCTACTTCGATCATCATCACTACTTTACGACACTCCCAACACCATCACCATCATTATCATCATCATCATCACATTACTACACTATCATCATCATCACCACATTACTACTCTCCCATCATCATCACCACAATACTCCACTCCAATCGTCATCACTACAATCCTACACTCTCTTCATCGTCATCACTGTATTTCTCCACTATCATCATCATCACCACAATGTCAACAAAGTGGAGAAATGCTAACAGACCACTGGAACATTATCTAACAAAGTGCAGAGTTACAAACCCATAAGATTTCAACTTAGATTCAACAGAGCAGAGGAACTGTTTAAACTCTTGGGACAAAATCTTACTGAAGCGACCATACGAATCATAAATACTCATACTCCGCCCAAGTAAAACAGAAACAAGCAACACCTAGTGGGCCAGCCAGAGGCTTAGGGCCCGCGCAGGAATATACCACCTCCCTCCCCCACCCCCAAAAAAAAAAACACAATACTCCACTCCCATCATCCTCACCACATTACTCCACTTCATCATTATCATCACATTGTTACACTGCTATCATCACCACATTACTACACACTTATCACCATCACCATGACTATTACACTTCAAATATCATCACCACGTTACTACACTCTCAACATCATCACCACATTTCTATATTTCCGAAAGCATCACCACATTACTACACTCCCTAAAACATCCTCATGACTAATGCACTCCCAACTTCATCACCACGACTACTACACTCTTACAATGATTACCACATTGCTACACTCCTGTCATCATCACCACATTACTTCACTCATATTATCATCACAACATTATTCCACTATCATCATCATCATCATCACCGCATTACTACATTCCCATCATCATCACCACATTACTACACTCCCATCTTCATCAACATGATGATGGGAGTCACTCCCATCATCCCAACATGATCAGTCTTAATCACCATAATCATTACCACATTATTACACTCCCACCAACATGACCACATTACTACACTCCCATCATCATAACCACATTACTTCACAACCATCATTACCATCACCGCATAACTCCATTCCCTCCATCATTGCAACATTACTCCACTTCCGTCATCATTTCTACATTACAACACTCTCATCCTCATTGCCACATTGCTCCACTCCCAAGATCCTCACTATATTACTCCATTCTCCTCATTATCACATTATTTCATGTCCACTATCATCACCACTTTACTACACTCCTATCATCATCATCACATTACTTCTCACCCATCGTCATCGCCACATTATTTCACTCACATTATCATCCTCACCACATTACTCCACTTCGATTATCATCACAACATTACTACACTCCCAACATTATCTCCACATTAGTACACTACTAACATCATCATCATCATTATCACCATCATCACCATATTAATACACTCTTCTCATAATCATCATCACAACAGTACTCCACTTACATTATCATAACAACATTACTCAACTCTCATCATCATCATCACCACTTTACTACACTCCCATCATCATCATAACATTACTCAACTCCCATTATCATCACAACATATCCAATCCTATCATCATCATCATCTCCACCTTACTATACTCCCATCATCTTCACCTCATTTCTTAACTCCCATCATCATCACGACATTACTCAGCTTCCAACATCATAATAACATTACTTCACTTCCATCATCATGTTCACATTACTTCACTCTCATCATCATCATCACCATCACCTCATTTCTTCACTCCCATCATCATCGCTACATAAGTCCATTCCCTCCACCATCGCAACATTACTACTCTGCCATCATCATCACCACATTGCTCCACTCCCAAGAGCATCACCACATTTTTCCATCCCATCATCATCATCAATACATTACTCCACTCTCATCGTCATCACCATATTTTTACACTCACCATCATCATCCTCACCACATTACTCCACCTCGATCCTCATCACCACATTACTACACTTCCAACATCATCACCATCATCATAATATTACTTCACTCCCATTATCATCACCCCATTATCAAACCCCATCATCATCACCACATTATTACACCCCATCATCATCACCACATTACTCCACTCTCATCATCATTAATACAATACTCCACTCCTATCATCAACAACACATTATTACACTCCCATCAAAATCACCTTATTACTTTACTCATTTCATAATCACAAAATTACTGAACTTCCATCATCATCATCACCACATTATTAAACCCATCATCATCACCACATTACTTTACTCCCTTCATAATCACAACAGTACTGAACTCCCATCATCACCTTATTACTGCACTCCAAAAATCATTACCATATTTCTACACTCCCAACATCACGACAAATGCACTCTCAACCTCATCACTACAACGACTACACTCAAAGAATCATCACCAGATTACAACACTCCCAACATCATCACCACATTATTACACTCTCAACATCATCACCATCATTATCACCATAATCATCACAATATTATACTCTCATCAACATCATCACTACATTACTCCACTCCCAACTTAATCACAAAATTACTACACACCCACCATCATCTCTATGACTACTATACTCCGAGCATCATCCCCACATTACAACACTCCCAACATCATCCCTACATTACAACACTCCAAACATCATCACCACATCACTACACTCCCATAATCATTACCACATTATTACACTCCCATCATCATCACCACATTACCACACTTCCATCATCATAATCACCTCATTATTACACTCCCATCATCATCACTACATTACTCCACTCCCAACTTAATCACAAAATTACTACACACCCACCATCATCTCTATGACTACTATACTCCGAGCATCATCCCCACATTACAACACTCCCAACATCTTCCCTACATTACAACACTCCAAACATCATCACCACATCACTACACTCCCATAATCATTACCACATTATTACACTCTCATCACCATTACCTCATTACTCTACTCAAAACATCATAACCACATAACTACACTTCCATCATCTTCACTACATTACTACACTCTTATCATCATCACCACATTACTCCACTCCAAGATCCTAACCCTATTACTCCACTCCCATCATCATCACTACATTACTCTACTCGCATCATCAAAACATTACTTTACTCCCACTATCATCACAACTTTATTACACTCCCATCATCATCCTCATTACATTACTTCACTAGGATCATCATCACCATTACTACACTCCCAACATCATCATTATAATTATCATCATCATCATCTCATTAATACACTCCCATCATTATCACAACATTGTTACACCCTAATCATCTTCACATCATTACTACCAATCCCAACATCATCACAACATTACTGCCACTCCCCTCATTATCACATCATTACTACAATTCCATCTTCATAGTAATATTACTGCACACCCATCATCATCACCACATTATTACTCTCCTATCATCATCACAATATTAATACACATCCACTATCACCACCTCACTACTCCAATATCCTGATCATTCGAACAATACTCAAGGCCCATCATCATCACCACATTGCTCGACTCCCATCATCATCACCACATTTTTTCACTCCCAACATCATCACCACTTTAGTACACTCCCTACAACATCATCACGACTAATGCACTTCCAACATCATCACCATGATACTGTTCCCATCATCATCATCATCATCATCATCATCATCATCATCATCATCATCATCATCATCATCATCATCATCATCATCATCATCACCACATTGCTCCACTGAAATTATCATCACAACATTACATCGTTTCCATCATATTCATGATATTACTACTCTCCCATCATTATCACCACATTACCACACTCTCATCATCATCACCTTACTACACTCTCATCACCATCACCACACTACTAAACTCCCATCATCATCACCACATTACTCCACTCCCAAGATCCTAACCACATTACTCCACTCCTATCATCATCACTTCATTACTCAACTCTCATCATCATCACCACATTACTTCCCTCCCACTATCATCACCATTTTAATACACTTCCGTCATCATCACCACATTACTCCACTCCCATCGTCATCACAATATTATTACACTCCTATCAACATCCTCACAACATTACTCCACTTCGAGTATCATCACCACCACATTACTACACTCCCAACATTATCACCATCAGAATCATCATCATCATCACATTACTTCACTCCAATCATCATCACCACATAATTACACCCCCATCATCACCACCACATTACTTCACTCATATCATCATCACATCATTACTAAACCCCATCATCTTCACCACATTACTGTACACCAAACATAATCTCCATCATATCACCATCATCACCACATTACTACACTCCTATCGTCATCATCATCATCACCACATTACTTCACTCCCATTATCATCTCAACATAACTGCACTCCCATCTTCATCATCACCACATTAATACACACCCAGCATCATCACCACATTACTCAACTCCCATCACTATTAAAAAATTTCTCCACTTCCACAAACATCGGCCCATTACTCCACTATCATCACTACATTACTACACTCACATCATCATCACTACATTACTCCACTCTCAAGATCCTCATCACATTATTCCCCTTCCATCATCATCACCACATTCCTCCACTCCCTCAATCACCACCACTTTAATACACTCCCATCATCATCACTCCCAACATCATCACCACATTACTAAACTCCCATCATCTTGACTACATTACACCACTCCCATCGTCATAACCACATTATTTCAGTCCCATCATCATCCACACCACAATACTCCTCTTCGATCATCATCACCACATTACTATGCTCCCATCATCATCTCCACATTACATTACTCCCATCCACATCACAACATTACTTCACTCCCATAATCATCACATCATTACTACACTTCCATCATCATCACAATATTACTACGCTGTCATCATAATCATCACATTACTTCAATCCCATCATCTCATCTCACCTCATTACCACACTCCTATCATTATTACCACATTACTACACTCTCATCATCACAACATTACTACACCACCATCATTATCATCACATTATTACACTCCCATCATCATCATCACAACATTACTACACTGCAATCATTATCATCACATTATTCCACTCCCATCATCATCATCACAAAATTTCTACACTCCCATCATCATCGCCACATTACTCCACTCCCATCATCATCATCGCCACATTACTCCAATCCCATCATTATTATCACATTATTACACTCCCATCATCATCATCACATTACTTCACTGTCACTATCATCACCTCTTTTCCACACTCCCAACATCATCACCACAGTACTCCACTCCCAAAATCTTTTCCACATTTCTTCACTCCCAACATCATCACGACTAATGCACTCCCAAAATCCTCACCAAATTACTACATTCCCATCATCATCATCATCACCACATTGCTCCACTTCCATTATCTTAACAACATTACTCCTCTCTTATCATCGTCATCATATTACTACACTCCCATCATCATCACCACATTACTATACTCCCATCATCATCACCATTACTTCACTCATAATATCACCATATTAATACACTCCCAAGATCATCACCGTTGTAATTAATATTATCACCATAAGACTACACTCCCATCATCATCATCATAACGTTACTCATCTCCCATAATCATCACAACATATCTCTACTCCCATCAACTTCACCACATTACTTAACTCCCATCATCATCATAACATTACTCCACTCCCATCATCAGGGGAGGGCAGCCGGTCGGTCGAGCAGACAGCACACTGGACTTGTGATCCTGTGGTCCCGGGTTCGATCCCCGGCGCCGGCGAGAAACAATGGGCAGAGTTTCTTTCACCCTATGTCTATGCCCCTTTTACCTAGCAGTAAAATACCTGGGTGTTAGTCAGCTGTCATGGGCTGCTTCCTGTGGTGGAGGCCTGGTCGAGGACCGGGCTGCGTCGAAACTAAAGCCCAGAAATCATATCAAGATAACTCAATATCATCACCACATTAGTACACTCCCATCATCTTCACCCCATTACTTTACTCTCATCATCATCACCACATTACTACTCTCCCATCATCATCACCACATTACTACTCTCCCATCATCATCACTACATTATCCACTCTCTTCGTCATGACAAGATTATTACACTCCCATCATCATCCTCACCACATTACTCCACTTCGATCATAATCACCACACTTCGATCATAATCACATTACTTCACCCTCATCATCATCATCACATATCTTCACTACCATCAAACATCATCACCACATTACTTCACTCCGATCAGCATAATTACATTACTCCACTCCAATTATCATCACAACATTACTCATCTCCCATCATCATCATCACCACATTGCTGCACTCCCATCTAATCACCACATTACTCAACTTCCATCATCATCACCACATTGCTCCACTCCAACAATCACCACAACTTTAATACATTCCCACCATCATCACCACATTACTCAACTCCCATCGTCATCACCACATTACTACACTCACATCATCATCCTCACCACATTTCTCTACTTCGATCATCATCACCACTTTACGACACTCCCAACACCATCACCATCATTATCATCATCATCATCACATTACTACACTATCATCATCATCAACACATTACTACTCTCCCGTCATCATCACCACAATACTCCACTCCAATCGTTATCACTACATTCCTTCACTCTCTTCATCGTCATCACTATATTACTCCACTGTCATCATCATCACCACAATGTCAACAAAGTGGAGAAATGCTGACAGACCACTGGAACATTATCTAACAAAGTGCAGAGTTACAAACCCATAAAGATTTCAACTTAGATTCAACAAAGTAGAGGAACTGTTTAAACCCTTGGAACAAAATCTTACTGAAGCGACCATACGAATCATAAATACTCATACTCCGCCCAAGTAAAACAGAAACAAGCAACACCTAGTGGGCCAGCCAGAGGCTTAGGGCCCATGCAGGAATATACCACCTCCCTCCCCCCCCCAAAAAAAAAATACAGTACTCCACTCCCATCATCCTCACCACATTACTCCACTTCATCATTATCATCAAAGTATTGCACTCCCATCATCATCACCACATTACTACACACCTATCACCATGAATACTACACTTCAAATATCATCACCACATTACTACACGCCCAACATCATCACCACATTTCTAAAATTCCGAAATCATCACCACATTACTACACTCCCTAAAACATCCTCATGACTAATGCACGCCCAACTTCATCACCACGGCTACCAAACTCCCACAATAACTACCACATTAATACACTCCAATCATCATCATCACCACATTACTTCACTCCCATCATCATCACATAATTACACTCCCATTATCATCACCACATTACTCCACTCCCACCTTCATCCCCGCATTACTCCGATTCCATCATCATCACCACATTACTACACTCCCAACAACATCATCACATAACTTCACTCCCATCATCATCACCACATTACTACACTCCCATCATCATCACCACATTACTACACTCCCATCATCATCACCGCTTTACTTCACTCCAATCATCATCACCACATTACTACACTCCCATCACCATCACCACATTACCCCACTCCCATCATCACTACATTACTACACTCTCATTATCATCACTACATTGCTCTACTTCAAAGAACATCACCCCATTACTCCACTCGCATCATCATCACTACATTACTCCACTTCCGTCATAATTACCGCATTACTCTACCCCCATCGTCATCACCACATTACTACGCTCTCATCAATATCAACACATTACTTCAATTCCATCATCATCACATTACTTCAATCCCACCATTATCACCACATTACTCCAGTCCTATTAACTCCTTCACCACATTACGCAACTCCCACAATCTTTATCAAATTACTCCACTATTATCATCATAACTAAATTACTCCACTCATCATCATCACTTTATTACTCCGCTGCCATCATTATCACTACATTACTCCATTCATCATCACTATAATACTCCACTCCCATTATCATCACTACATTACTCCACTAATCATCATCACTATATTACTCTACTTCCATTATCATCGCCACATTACTCTACTCACATCATCATCACCATATTACTCAACTCCTATCATCATCATCACATTACTCCACTCTCATCATGATCACATATTACTCCACTTTCACAATCATCATTACATTACCCCTCCCCCCCAACATCATCAGTACATTACTACTCTCCCATCATCACCATATTACTACACTCCCATCATCATCACCACATTACTGCACTCCTATCATCATCACCACATTACTGCACTAATCATCATCATTACCACGTTACTACACTTCCATCATCAGTACCACATTACTACACTCCAATCATCATCATCATCATCAACACATTATTACACTCCCATCATCACTACATTACTACACTCACATCATTATCACCATATTACTACACTCCCATCATTATCACCATTTTACTACACTCCCATCATTATCACCATATTACTACACTCCCATCATCATCGCCTTATAACTACACTCCCATCATCATCGCCATGACTACGCCTTCGCTCATCATCGTCACCACGACATATTCCTTACTGTAAAAATTTCTACAACCCTCACTAATTTTTCTCTATCTTAGATATTTATTATTCCTCTGTCATATGGCAAAGCCTTACAAACAATACTTCATAAAGGACAATGTATCCCTTGTAGGCATCGGAAGATTCCTTTAACCTCCGAGCTATGACGAAGCCAACAATGACTACGTCATCTAACGAAGTCGATGAAGAAGAGTCCTTCATGAGATGGCTAGAAAATGATCAGTCTTTCGAGGGATGGCTAGAAAACGGCCGCACACAAAAGGAAACTGCATGTAAACAATGTGAAATGGCTGCAATAAATTATGAACGAAAACGTCGGGAACTGGAATATTATAAACAAAAAGAAAAGGAGCTTCAACAACAAATATTTGAACAACAATGCCAGCTCACCAAAACAATGATTTTGTTTCACAAAAAGAGGGACGAAAAACTAGAGGACCGTGAACAAAGCAACACGGATGACCTCGCACAGGCACTTCAAAACGTTACTGTGTGAAGTTACAAAAAGTTGGTCGGACCAGCCGCCGACTGATTTCTTAGGTCTTTGCAAACATTGAACATTAATTCTCTATAATAAATTAATTTTGTATAACAAATAAATAATTAAATAAATAAATATCTTTTTTTCCAATATTATTCTGTGTGTGTGTATGTGTACTCACCTATTTGTACTCACCTATTTGTGCTTGCGGGGGTTGAGCTATGGCTCTTTGGTCCCGCCTCTCAACTGTCAATCAACTGGTGTAAAGATTCCTGAGCCTACTGGGCTCTATCATATCTACATATGAAACTGTGTATGGAGTCAGCCTCCACCACATCACTGCCTAATGCATTCCATCCATTAACTACTCTGACACTGAAAAAGTTCTTTCTAACGTCTCTGTGGCTCATGTGGGTACTCAGTTTCCACCTGTATCCCCCTTGTTCGCGTCCCACCAGTGTTGAATAGTTTATCCTTGTTTATCCGGTCGATTCCTCTGAGGATTGTCTAGGTTGTGATCATGTCTCCCCTTACTCTTCTGTCTTCCAGTGTCGTAAGGTACATTTCCCGCAGCCTTTCCTCGTAACTCATGCCTCTTAGTTCTGAGACTAGTCGAGTGGCCCTTTTTGATTTTCTAGACTAGACCTTTGGATTTTTTCCAGCTTCGTCTTGTGCTTGACAAGGTACGGGTGTTATACTCAAATTCTGTCAGTTGAAATGTAACCAATCACAGGCAAGTAGGCCTCTGACGTCATGCCAGACAGAGGAGCATCAAGCATGCTCCCAGCAGCCTCAGTTATCCTCACAGACCCAGAGTAGGTGGACCTCGGCTGGCCAGTTATACACCTGTTTGCCTCACTCAATAAATATATACAGAAGCGACTACTGTGTCTACATTCAACCCGAACAAGGCAAACGAATACTGGTAGCAGCAGTGGGATCCAGAAATTTTTTTCTGGAAAGAAAAGTTCAAGTACCCAGCATCGCCTCGTGTTCCAGCCGCCACCGCCACCGCCATAAGCCGCCATCCTGCCACCCACGCATCAAATATTGTGCCAGACCGGGGTCCTGCCATCAACCACTACTCCAGGCTAACGTTTTAGAAGTAAGGGTCAATATTTTCCTGTGAGAACGCTCACTCATCAGTGAGGAGGAAGGAAGCTTCCCGCGCCAGCCATTTTTGAACCTCGCGCCACCACGTGGGAACCACCTATTACACCCACCACCACCACCACCGCCACCCAAGCTGACAGTATCAAGCTTCGTGAGGGTGCAAGCTACTGCAATCGTCGTCAGCCATCGTCGCAAGTATCAACTGGTTATTCCATCGTCGCAATATTGTCGTCGTCAGAATTTATCTTCGTGCCTCTAGCCTGAACAGTGTGGGGTCCCTGAGTCTCGCGCCACCGCCGCCAGGAGCGCTGCCGTCGCATCCAGTTTGTAAACACGCCTCACATGGGCCTCTTCCGATCTTCACGACGCTTCTCCTACTTTGGCTACTGGTGATCCTCATAAATTACAACCCTGAGATAAGTAATTGCTAGTTGAGAACAACGTGCCAAGTGTTAAAAAGTGACTTATGTAATAATTCCCATAATATCCTGTGAATTAACCATTCAGTGACTTGTTAAATATTGGAGCCGGTTTAGTACTCCAGAGGCCCACAGTTTCTCTGAGACATTTCAATATTCCCTGCATATGATTCCATTATTCATTAATTGTTACTAGTGTCATTACTGAATTCAAAGGTGAGAGAAGTAAGAAATAATTGTTCTAGCAGTTTATTTTTGCATAAAAGAAATTTGTTTTTGAGATTTCCATAGACAATAGAACATAGAAATTTTTTTTTATATTTCTCCAGACCTAACTTGAAATTTATCCTTTAAGCATTTTATTTTAAACTTTTACCATAGGAGTTATATACATTCCTGTGTCCAGTTTATGTGCTACATCCATATTTCTTGCATTGCCACTTGTTGTGTTGAATCTTTTTAATGAAATTTTGCAATTGCATTTCCCAGTTTTTATTCTAAATTGCTGTGCTTAGTCTGGTTTAATTAATTTACATACATCTAATTCCAGTCATTTTTTAATGAAAGATTGCTAAATTTAGTTTACAATTGCTTGTTCTTAATTATTTTCTTGCCTAGCCCAATTTAATAATTTTATTTCTGCCATTTTTACTTTAGCCAAGTTGATATTTTTTTGTGTTTATTTTTGTGTATACTATTTCTGATGCCAGGTGCACTTAATTATAATCTGCGTTCAAATATTACTTCCACGGCTGTGACAATGCCTACCACTGTTGAAACCCCTTCAGAATCAATGGGAACAGTTGCTCGTCCCAATGGCCAGAGATCAGCTCAGGAAATGGCTATTCCTCTTTTTGCTGGGGAATCGCGTTTATTAGAATCATGGTTTAGTAAGGTTGAAGCAAAAACAGTTGCACGTTTTTCTAAGCCTACTGATGCCGAATACTTAGCAATTGCACGGTCAGCCGTGGACACAACCAAAGGTGATGCACGTTTTGTTGTTGATGAGAAAGCCATTGTTAGCCTCCAGTCTTGGCCTGAATTTAAGGATTTCTTTCGCCGTCGCTTTGTTAATAAAGGAGACCTTGACCCATATAGGTTAGTCAAGAAAATTGCCAATGCCACCATGCAGCCTGGTGAATCGTTTAATGCGTTTACTAGCCGTCTCGATCAGTATCTGTATGCCTTAGTTTCTGCTATGAATAATTCAACTTGGTTAGATAAAGACAATAATCTGTCCCCTGAGGCTATGGCCAAAATGATAGCATTTGGTACTTTAATGCATTTTGCCCCCGAGCATACAAAACCAATCGTTGAGCAACAAAATTTTGGTGTTAAACATGAAATTGGTGAAGTATTTGAGGCTATTAACAATGCCGCAGATAAACTAGCTCCCCGAAGTGCTCAACTGTTGCCACCCTCTGATGCTGTAAATGTAGTCACAAGCTCTCAGCATCCTCCCACAAATTCTCAAAACTCTTGGTCGCAGAAGCGTACCCATGCTCGTAGCCCCCAGTCAAATTCGCCGCCTCATAAAATGCCGAAACGCCATAGTCCACAACCATCCACTCCCTCATGTTGGCATTGTGGTAAGAGTAACCACCTTGCAAGGGACTGTTGGTCCGCCCCTAGATCATCACCTCCTAGACAATTCTCTCGGCCCCCTCATCAATCTAATCATTCTAGGCTTCCATATTGCACGTACCATAAACAAGTTGGTCACCACACTGCGGATTGTAGAGCTAGGCAAAGGACATCTCCACCTCGTAACTCCCATGGTCAGTCTTGGCGAGGCTCACAGCGTCCAAGACATTATCAGAACTCTCGTAATTACAACTCCCAGCCCAGCTATAATGCAACTTCAAATTATAATGCTCAGTCACAGAATGCTGGAGCTCAGAATGTTCACTCCATGTCGTCGGGAAACCCCCAAGGCCATCCGCTAACCAATTCAAGCTAGCCAATCCTAGTGCCCTCCCTGTGTATTCAGTAGCTACCCAAAATAGATTTGGACACTTGACAGAGGAGGACACTGACTCTAGACCAGTTGTAGATGTTGACGGATCCACAGTAAATTTGACACAAACAAGACGCAGATATCCCAGACAACATAAGTCAAAAATAGTAACTTGTCCAGTCTCAAGTGATGGTCCCCTTGTATCAGCCATTGTACATGGTAGAGTTTTAAAAGTTTTTCTTGACTCAGGTGCAAAAATTAATATTGTCAAGCCCTCAGCTCTTAGAGACATTGAAAGTAAGCACCCTACTATTTTAAAACAGTCACACATACCTTTTCTAAGTGGTATTTCAGGAAATAAAGTAAAAGTTCAGGGTGAAATTGACCTCCCACTCAAGTTCAATGATGTCACATTGTCTATAACATGTTTAGTTGTTGACATCATTCATTTTCCTGGAGACATTCTCTTAGGTCTGTACACCATGATGGATGAAAATATTGCATTGTTTCCCCATCGTTGGAACATAAGTATCAAAGACCACGTCATACCCTTGTGTAGCATGTATCGACAGGGCCACGAGTTCAACCTTCAATCAGATTATGTTAATTTTGTTGACACCCGCCTTGCTAGCGTAGGTTTGTCAGATCATTGTCGTGGTAGCATACCCGAGAAAACAGGCACTCGATTGAAGCATAGTAGTTGTGCAGTTGTTAAGGAGAATGAGTATCGGGACTTTCTGGAAGGGGACGCCCTAACGGATTCTCGTTGTCTCGCTCGCCTGGCAGCTTCCATCTCTGAAGTCAGTGGTTCCATGGCTACTGACACTGTGTTACACCCTCATTCTCTCACCAGAATAAGAGTTAAGGTTCAGGGAGTGCCTGAGTTGTCGGATGTGATTGCGGAAAGTGAAACATGTAAAGTGAATGGTACATTTGTTGAACCCTCCTGGCACACAGTGCAGGATGGTACTGTCTCACTTTTTATCGCGAACACAAGTAATGCCGATATCCATCTCCAGTCTGGTACCCATGTTGTAGATTTTGCCCATTACTCGTTACCGGTGCGAGTTGTGGATGATGTCTCCATGGATCATACTGTTTGTACACTCACACCAGGAGAACAGGGATCTCAGCCAGAGGTGCAAGCGCAACACCTCAGTCCTACTGATTTTCCTGACTCTGTGGCTCAGCTTTTGAAAATTTTGAACAAGAATAGAGCTGTTGTTGCTCTACCAGGAGAAAAATTAGGTCTCACTCCTCTTATTACACATAAAATTCCCCTTGAACAAGGAACTACGCCTATTTATGTACCAGCTTACCGACTTCCCCATTCTCAGAGAGCAGAAGCAGATAGACTTGTAGAAGAAATGTTACAGAGTGATGTAATTGAATCGAGTAATTCGCCATGGAACGCTCCATTGATTCTTGTACCAAAACGAGATGGGACTTGGAGACCTGTAATCGATTATCGCAAGCTTAACAGAGTAACAATACCTGATCGTTTCCCACTTCCAGTTCTCAATGATTTGTTGCAAAGTATTGGTCGAAACAAAGTATTCTCAACGTTAGATTTGTTGCAGGGATTCTGGCAAATCCCCCTTGATGAGGAAAGTAAACAATTGACAGCCTTTAGTACTCCCAATGGTCATTTTCATTTCAAAAGAATGCCGTTTGGTTTGCGTAGTAGTCCAATAACCTTTTCACGGCTCATGACAAATCTATTTCGTAGATTGATAGGAAGTACGCTTCTAGTTTACCTTGATGATCTCATAATCATGTCGCAAGATGTTCAGACTCATTTCCAGAACCTTGAAAAGGTACTTGCAAAGCTCGCTGAAGCTAATTTAAAAATAAAGCTTGCAAAATGTTCATTTTTAAAGCAAAAGATTAATTTCCTAGGTCATACAGTTACACCTTCAGGTATTACATTGAATGAATCAAAAATTATTGCTGCCCGTGATTTTCCAACACCTCGTACCGCAGAGGCCGTAAGACAGTTCACAGGTCTTGTAGGATTTTATCGTTCATTTATTGCTGGATTCTCTATTATAGCCGCTCCGCTTTACAAGTTGCAAAGAAAAGATGAACCCTTTGTTTGGGGAGAGGCCCAGGATCAGTCATTCAAAAAACTCAAAGCAGCCTTGATTTCGTCACCTGTCCTTAGGTACCCAGATTTTTCTAAACCTTTTACGTTGGTTACAGATGCTAGTGACATAGGTTTAGGTGCTGCATTACTTCAAACAGAAGGTCACAGAGATCACGCAATAGCTTATGCTAGCCGCACATTATCTAAAGAAGAGAAAAATTATAGTGCAACAGAACGAGAAGCCTTGGCAGTTGTTTGGGCACTTAAACATTTCAAGGATACAATTTATAATTACCCAGTTCATGTTCTTACAGATCACCAACCATTAATTCCCTTGTTCAAAAATAAGAATCCAGTTGGAAAGTTTGCTAGATATTTGCTCACAATTCAAGAATTCAATCCCACATTTGGATATATTCCAGGAAAGCAAAATGTTGTAGCCGATGCGTTTTCTCGACACGTAGCTGCGATTCAGTTAAATTACCCAGCATTAGATGCTACAGTAGTAGAAACGGAACAAAGACAAGACCCCATATGGGCACCCGTCATTAAATTTTTGACTAAGCAAGACACTCGCCCGATTCATAAACCACCAGTACCATTGAAAGAACTAGTTATGTTGGACAATTTACTGTGTAGAGTAGTAAAGCTAGGGACAGCCTCGAGGAAATGTTGTCAGTTAGTTGTTCCAGCTGTCTTGGTACCAACTGTGTTAAAAATTATCCATGATGCTCCTGCAAGTGCACATCCAGGAAAGGATCGAACACTCCAACAAGGTCGATTGAAATATTTTTGGCCAAAAATGGCTAAGGAGATTGCTCATTATGTTGACAGATGTTTAACTTGTTTACAGCACAAGGGACATGTTTCAGGACCTAATCCAATTCAGGTGTACCCAGCAACTAAAGCTCCTTGGGAACGAATATCGATGGATTTATTGACAAATTTTGCGGAAACAGAGAAAGGGAACAAACATTTGCTTGTAATGGTCGATAATTTTTCACGGTTTTGCGAACTAGTTCCTATCCCGAACAAAACAGCAGAAACCATAGCCAGCGCATTCCATGACCAAATAATTTGTAGATATAGTATGCCTAAAGTAATCCTTTCAGATAATGGTCCGGAATTCAGTAATAGTATTCTAACTAGCTTGTGTGAGTTATATAACATCAAAAAATGTAGCATTATGCCTTACCATCCGGCAAGTAATGGACTAGCTGAACGTACTAACAGGAAAGTGTTAGATGCCTTGAGAGTCACGTTGAATTTTGATAACAACAATTGGGATGATTTTATACCCTTAATTCAGTGTGCTATAAATTCTTCAATTAATGTTTCTACTGGTGACACACCTCACGCTATTCTTTATGGTACAGATAAGATCCTCCCTAATGAATTGATTAACGTACCTCCTACTCCCTTATATAACGTAGATGATTTTGTTCAAGTGAAGCATAGACAAATGCAATTAGTATTCAAGAAAATACGAGAACAACTGTCCAAAGCAACAGCCGAGTTCACTCTAGCAAGGAATGCACGAGCTAAACCCAATAAAATAACTATTGGATCTGTAGTAATGATACTTAACCAACACAGGTCTGGTCCTATGTACAAGTTAACTAAGAAATTTTTGGGTCCATATAAGGTAATCGAGCTTATTAAAGGTAACAAATACAGACTTAAGAACTTGTTAACAGGAGAGTATATAAATGAACATTTAGACCACATGAAGTTAGCTAAAATGACTGTTGACGAGACTGATGAGGAAGATGACAATGAACTTACCCAGACAGATACTCCTACTCGGACACCACCTCCTGTGGTTGACAGACCACTGGATGTTCAGCAACCCCATACTAGCAATTATAATCTTAGATCTAGACCTCTCGTTTCAACCGTGCACTCACCACACGTCCATTGGCTAGATGTTAACGAGGATATCTCTCAAGATGATAGTTTGTCACATGAAGTTTCATCTGTTCCGGACCTTCAGTCAGAGCCAGAGTTGTATAGTGCTCTGGATGAGCTAGGTGTAGATATCCGCAGAATTTATAATTGATTGCACTCTGCAGTTATTCTGTTTGTTTTGGAAAAAAAAAAAATAATTTGCAGTATTTCTACCACATGTGTCTTATTATTACCATTATATATAATGTATAGTTTTTCTCAACTTTATTTTGTTATAAATTAGATGCCATTGTTAAGTCTACTACCATTTGTATTTTTACAGTGCTTGTCATAGGAGTTATTATTGTTCTAGCAACCACATTGTGGCCAGTGAATCCTGACTGCTATCACGCAGATGTTAGTCTTCTTGATCCAGGTCTTGTATATGCTTGTAAATATATTGCACATTATATATATTGTACATTGGTCTTGTAAATATATTGTATATTTCGAAAAAAAAAAAAAAAAAAGAAAAAAAAAAAAAAAAATTATCTATCTTGAAATTCAATTGTGGTTGTTAGGTCAGAACTTTGTTCTATTAATGTAATAATTGTTTAATTTTGTATGGTTTTCAAGCACATGCCATTGACACATGTTAATAATTTTGTTTAGGCAATACCTTGGGTTGTATTGTTCATATCTGATCAGTAGACATACACATGTTCTTAATACTCTGATTTAATCAAAGCATTGTTACCATGATTTTCACCTATTATGATGAATTTTTTTTTTTTTGGTGCATATATGCCGAGTTGTTTGTATTACGCACACCTGATCTTCTTTCAATGTTTTATTATGCAAATTTCACATGTAAGCCATTATTGTATGCCACCGAGGTCCTTTCAGTATCATTGTAACTATATAGCTAGCCAGAGCTTGTCGACAAGGGACGTCGACTTGGTAGCGTGTCCGAGCGGTGTTATACTCAAATTCTGTCAGTTGAAATGTAACCAATCACAGGCAAGTAGGCCTCTGACGTCATGCCAGACAGAGGAGCATCAAGCATGCTCCCAGCAGCCTCAGTTATCCTCACAGACCCAGAGTAGGTGGACCTCGGCTGGCCAGTTATACACCTGTTTGCCTCACTCAATAAATATATACAGAAGCGACTACTGTGTCTACATTCAACCCGAACAAGGCAAACGAATACGGGCTCCATGCTGGGGCCGCATACTCCAGGATTGGTCGTACATATGTGGTGTACAAGATTCTGAATGATTCCTTACACAGGTTCCTAAACGCTGTTTTGATGTTAGCCAGCCTCGCATATGCCGCAAACGTTATTCTTTTGATGTGGACTTCAAGAGACAGGTTTGGTGTGATATCAACTCCTAGATCTTTCTCTCTGTCCGTTTCATTAAGTACTTCATCTTCTATTCTGTATCCTGTGTCTGGCCTCCTGTTTCCAGTGCCTAGTTTCATTACTTTGCATTTACTCGGGTTGAACTTCAACAGCCATTTTTTGGACCATTCACTCAGTCTGTCTAGGTCATCTTGTAGCCTCCTACTATCGTCCTCAGTTTCAATCCTCCTCATAATTTTTGCATCATCGGCAAACATTGAGAGAAACGATTTTATACCCTCTGGGAGATTATTTATGTATATCAGAAACAGTATAGGTCCAAGGACTGACCCCTGCGGGACTACACTCATAACGTCTCGCCAATCTGAGACCTCACCCCTCACTCTGACTCTTTGTCTCCTATTGCTTAGGTACTCCTTTATCCAATGGAGTACCTTCCCTTTCACTCAAGCCTGCATCTCCAGTTTTTTCACTTACCTCTTGTGTGGCACTGTATCAAAGGCTTTCTGACAATCCAAAAATATGCAGTCTACCCACCCTTCTCTTTCTTGCCTTATTTTTGTTGCCTGGTTGTAGAATTCAAGTAACCCTATGAGGAAGGACCTGCCATCCCTGAACCAATGTTGATGCTGTGTTTCAAAGTTCTTTCGCTCCAGCTGCTCCACTTGCTTTCTTTGCACAATCTTCTCCATCATCTTGCATGGTATGCAGGTTAGGGACACTGGCCTGTAATTCAGTGCCTCCTGTCTATCCCCTTTCTTGAATATTGGGACTACGTTAGCTGCTTTCCAAATTTCAGGCAGTTCTCTTGTTGCCAGTGATATATTATACACTATGGAGAGTGGTAGGGACAGTTCTTCTGCTCCTTCCTTTAGTATCCAAGGGCAGATTCCATCCGAGCCTATAGCCTTTATCACATCAAACTCTAGTTTGATGTGATAAAGGCTTCCCCATACTTCCCCGCTGGTAATCTCAAACTCTTCCAGTGGTTCCTGGTTAGCTATTCCCTCTCTTATCTCTGGGATTTCTCCTTGTTCTAAGGTGAAGACTTCCTGGAATTTCTTATTCAGTTCCTCACACACTTCCTTGTCATTTGTAGTGAATCCTTCTGCCCCTATCCTTAATTTCATAACCTGTTCCTTTACTGTTGTTTTTCTCCTGATGTGGCTATTATTATAGTGTTGTGTGGTGGTGTTGTCGTTGTTGATCCTTCTTTCTGGACAACCCAACCCACAACTCGGTAGAGTGCTTATACCTTACTAGGAGATCACACTAGGCACTTCTGGCTCTTGGAGAGGGGCTCAACGTCACACATTTAGGGGATGCGGCTCCAACACTCAGCCTCGTTGTCACGTGCACACACCCACTCGAGCTGCTGTGACTCCCCACTCTCTCCTTAGGTGATATGATCTCCTCAATCCCCTTTGACTTATTGGTTTTCCGTCCTACCCTGTCCACAGCAGTGGTTCTTGGTTCTTTCTCTCTCTCTCTTCCTTTACTATTTCCTGGGAAGCCTCACTAGGACAAGCGCAAACACCAGCAAATTGGAATACATTTACTGGACAAAGCACATACACAACACATATACACATATAATAATAATGAATCCTATACTCTACAATATTACAATCAGGTTGCACTCCAACACCATCAGAACTCTATCATCAGCTTATCAAGTGGTATCCTATCTCCTGGTTCACCACCTGATACTATCAACCTTCTCAAGTAGATCAAGTCTACATACACTGTTGCACTATCAGCAAGAGAATATATATATATATATATATATATATATATATATATATAAACATGTATGAGGAAAATCAGCATTCGAATGCAATAACATATATCAGTATAAATGTTCGTTGATACACAACAATGATCAATCGATCACCCTATTAGTCCTAGAACACATACATCTGTAGGTAATCAAGCCTACGACTGTAACTCTAAACTTCAGTATAAAACACTCCTAGACATAAGAATGCAAACAATCACCCTCCTCTCGCTGCGTCTTGCACGCTCATGACAACCAAACACTATCAACTCCCTACTAGTAATCCACCAGAGCTTCCCTTCCACCTCTGGAAGTTCACTACCCTGATATCTTCAGGTTCTTCCGGGTTTTACTACCAGGATTCTCTGCAGCTCCTCCAGGCTGCTATCATGAAGTTTCCTTGAGCAACTACGGTGCTACACCCTTCTGCTAGGGTCCTCCACAGCTCTCTTGACTGCTACACCATGAAGTTTCCTCGAGCAACTATGGCGCTTCACCACCTCTACAGAAGCACGTGACACTCCTCTTCACTGCTTCTCCTCACAGCTCGACGTCCTCGCCTCCACTACCTTGGAGTCTCATCAACTACTTCATCTGTGCTGGCTTCGAAGTTCTCAGCAACTTCTTCCCCAAAGACAAACCTGCAACCCATCGACACTTCAATAAAAATGTTTCCCCTTTAACACATAAACAAAAATAATCACACAATATGTTTCCTCAAACCTCTATCTGTCCTCTACATACAGTGAGAGTGGACTCCCCCATTGGGCGGGTCCATGCTCCACCTCGTCTGGCGGGCCTCACTCACTCCGGGAGGGGCCTCCGCCGTCGGGAGCTCTTAGTCACCTGCCAGCGCTCAGAGGGGACGGACGTCGCTCCGTGTTCCTCCCTCTCCACTCTCTTATTTTAGGCTTTCTGCCTTATCAAAACATGTCTAACTTATCAATAAACATTGCTACAGTCGCTGGGCACACGACCAACTACAAGCAATCACTATGAACTGGCGTATATCGTGCTTACCATAGATTATCTGGTCCAGGGCGCTCCTCCCTCTGACGAAGCCTGGTCAGGGCGCTGCCACGGCCCACGATAATGTCTCTGGGCGGTTTAATAAACACTCCTCGTCGCCCAGGACTTTAGACCACGACTTTAGACCACAACGTTCTCAGCTCAATTCCACAGCTGGCACGTCTGTACACTTCTCTTCTCTTGGAGATATATCACTAGGGGTTCCTTCCTGACGGGAGCTCAACGGAGCGCGGCTTTTCCCCTGCGATGTCTGGCCTCAAGTGAGGTCAAAGCCCTCCAGAAGCGAGCCTCACGCCTCCAGCAAAATGTCCACATCTCCTAGCCATTCATTTATCTGTCTTCTTCTTCACTGCCCATAATCTTAAATTGTTCATCATATCCAACCAGCTAATTTACATGTGTTATCACCTATATATTTCTTAGACCTTCTGGTTAGGTCAGGCTTGCTGAATAACTCTCAAGGGGGAGACTCGTTTCTCCTGTAGGCTGAGATCGTCTTTTCCCTGAGCTCTGTTTCCCATACTATATCTGTTGGGAATTTTCTTATTTCCTCATAGTTTCCCTTTCGGTATGCTAACCTTTTGGTTTCGGTAGCCCTCCTCGAGTTCAATAACCCTTCTTCAATCAGGTACTCAAACAACAATACAATGTGGTCGCTCATTCCTACTGGGGCCTCAAAACCGATTTCTCTTATGTCAGAGTCGTTCAGGGTGAAGACCAGGTCGAGTCTCGCTGGTTCGTCATTTCCTCTCATCCTTGTGGGTTCTCTGATATGCTGGGTTAAAAAGTTTCTAGTCACCACTTCCAGTAGTTTGGCTCTCCACGTATCCTCGCCTCCATGTTGTTCCTTGTTCTTCCAGTCAATCCTTCTATGATTGAATTCCCCCAGGATGAGCAGGTGGGGTCTATTTCTACAGGCAGCAGAGGCTGCCCTTTCAATTATAGTGTTAACTGCCATGTTGTTGTTTTCGTACTCGTTTCCTGTGTGTGTGTGTGTGTGTGTGTGTGTGTGTGTGTGTGTGTGTGTGTGTGTATGTGTGTGTGTGTGTGTGTGTGTGTGTGTGTGTGTGTGTGTGTGTGTGTGTGTGTGTGTACTTACCTAATTGTACTTGCGGGAGTTGAGCTCTGGCTCTTTGGTCCTGCCTTCACAACAGTCAACCAACTAATGTACAGGTTCCTGACCCTACTGGGCTCTGTCATATCTACTCTTGAAACTGTGTATGGAGTCAGCCTCCACCATATCACTTCCTATTGCATTCGATTTGTCTACTACTCTGACACTGAAAAAAAATACTTTCTAACGTCTCTATGGCTCATTTGGGCATTCAATTTCAACCTGTGTCCCCTAGTGCATGTGCCCCTTGTGGTAAATTGCCTGTTTTTATCAACCCTATCAATTCCTCTGAGAATCTTGCATGTGGTGACCATGTTCTCTCTATCTCTTCTGTCTCCAAGTGACGTGAGGTTTAATTCCCGTAGTCTCTCCTCGTAACATCTACAACTGGGCTAGAGTCAGTGTCCTCCTCTGTCAAATGTCCAAATCTATTTTGGGTAGCTACTGAATACACAGGGAGGGCACTAGGGAGAGCACTTTAACACAAATCCCAAATCCTTTGGGGTTTGTGTTAAACCTTGGTTTGTGTCTCGGAGAGGCTGCAGGATCCAGTAAGTTCAGTAGAACTTCGGTTTCAACTCTTTTGTCCATGTCGTAGCTCAGTCGATAAAGGTAGGGTCTGGGATGATCTCACACATAGGTTCGAATCATCATAACGGCCCTATTGGATCTGTTCATATGATGCATCACGCTATTTTGATTTCTGTGTGCAATGAAGTGAGGGCGAAGAGGGAGAACGGCCTATTGACATAGCTCGAGTGCATGGGGATGGGGGGGGGAGTTGTGTAAAACCCTGGTTTATGTCTCGAAAAGGCTACAGGATCCAGTAAGCTCTGTAGAACTTCGGTTTCAACTCTTTTGACCATGTCGTAGCTCAGTCAATAAAGGCATCTTCTGGGATGATCTCGGAAGTAGGTTCGAATCCTCGTCACAGCCCTTGTGGATTAGTTATCATATGACATATTATGGTTCCACGTGTTTAAAAAAAAATCCACACTCAGCACATTCAAAAGGTCGTTCATCCGTATGCACCATCCTGTGTGTCTTCATACTTCCCAGATGTTTGAATCTCTTGCAACACTCTGGATTTCCATGAGGTTTGTCACCTGAATGCACTAACATGTGAGTCTTCATATTTCCAAATAGACTGAATCTCTTCCCACACTCTGGATACTCATGAGGTTCTTTACCTGAATGCACTAACATGTGAGTATCCATATTTCGAAGATGCTTGAATTTCTTCCCACACTCTGGACACTCATGAAGTTTGTCACCTGAATGCACTAACAAGTGACGTTTCATATTTCCAAGAAGAGTGAATACCTTCCCACACTGGTGAGTCTTCATCTTCTTTATGATAGGTGCAGTTTATGTTAAGGTTTTCTCAGGGTAACTGCACGAGTGGGAATAGAGGGAGATGGTCAGGGTCCTGCGTCAATGTTGACGGTTAGGCAAGACTTGAGTGATGTTTCTTAGAGTTAGACTTTATGTGAGCCCTTGGAGGTCAGTGGTGGTGCTTCTTCTTTATGACAGGTGCAGTTTGTCATGGCATTATGCTTCTATCTGGACACTCACTAGCTGATGCTGACAAAATGGCTCCGACGCGCAGATAAGCGTTCCAATTTTTTTTCTAGTTCCATATTTTGGTTTTCCTTCTTCTTGTATTTTAATTATAACTGGTTTTCTACATCTACCAGCTACATTTTTTCTTATCTTTTGTAATTAAAGAATGTACTTGGAATTCGTTCTTAATACATAACACCATACGATTATATACTTTTTTTAAGGAATCAGTTCTCTCCTTATGGATGCAATAAGTTTACCTGAGAACCACTGACACTCAAAATCAAAATCAAAATGTTTATTCAGGTGCAGACGAGGACTCACAATAAAGTAGCTGAAAAATGTTGACCAAACCACACACTAGAAAGTGAAAGGACGACGACGTTTCGGTCCGTCCTGGACCATTCTCAAGTCGATTTTAAGATTAATCCACCCAAGAGGTGGCACGGGCGTGAGTAGCCCATAAGTGGTACAATTGTTTGTTCAGTAAATCTTTTCAATGATCTGAGGTCGCATTTAATCGTCGAACTGCTATCGCGGGGGAGGATACTGCTTGACAGCATTGATGAGGGAGTCTAATTGCTGGACACCTTTTTTGATTTGACCAGAAGAGTGGCTGTGTTGATGGCTTCAAGGTGATTACTGCAAGATTCGGGGACTCTTAAAGTTTTTTTAAGGTCGCTGGTTGCTTCACATTTCAGGAGATAGTGAAGTAGTGGCTTTTCTGTGACAGTTTGGCAGAAGATGTATTCTCTCTGTCAGGGTTCAACAATCTCCCAGTTGCATCTGTAACCTAGTCGTAGCTATATAACCGAACTGCTATTTCCCTGTGGATTCCTTTTGAGATATTTAACCTTTCTAATTTGGTTGCCTGAAGATACCATATTGCAGAGGGCGAACCTTCAGCTACTATCTGGTGTAGATAGGCTTTGTTGAGGTGTGATAGTTTTTTGGTGATGATGTTTTTTTTTTATGTTCTCTAGGCTGGGTTCAATTGTTTTACGTATCACTGGGTGACGAGTTGCCAATTTAGCAATTTCATCGGCTTTCTCATTTAATGGGATTCCAACATGGGATGGGATCCAGTTTAAGGTTACGTTGAGTCCTTCGCCTTTAGCGACTGCTCCAAGATACAAAATGGTGGTAATTATTTTCACGTTATCTTTCCACTGTTTTTGTCCTAATATTTGAAGTGCAGCTTTTGAGTCTGTGTGTATGAGTGCATTTTGAGTGTTTTGTGCAATCACATATGCGAATGCCTGTTGTATGGCAAACAGCTCAGTTTGGGTTGATGATACGAGTCCTCCCAGTCTCCAATATGCCTGTACGCTGGCCGTACAAAGAGCAGTCCCAGCACTGTCATATTCTGTGTCAACCGATCCGTCTGTAAAGATGTGGGTGACTTCTACTACTAAAATGCTATACATTTGCTATTCTATTATGCGCCTTAGGGTTATTGGGTCATAGGCAGCCTTTTTCATTGGGAGACTTTCTATTACTATTTTGAAGATAGGCTCTTCCCTCGGTGTGGAAGAAGTGTAGTTTAGGTATAGTTGATCACCTTCTCTATCAAGAATCATGCTTTTTAAATGTAGTCTGTTTAGGACATTTCCTGCTCTGGCAGCCCAAGAGTTTCCATTGTTATGATTAGAGAATGTTTGATAAAGATTAAGCCACCCAAAAGGTGGCACGGGCATGAATAGCCCGTAAGTGGTGGCCCTTTTGAGCCATTACCAGTATCAAAAGATGATACTGGAGATCTGTGGAGGCGCAACTGCACCCTGCGTGACGGGAGATGTCTCCCGGACCAAGTGGTGACACACACACACACGGGTGTGATCATGATGATGATGATGAAGATTAAGCCACCCAAAAGGTGGCACGGGCATGAATAGCCCGTAAGTGGTGGCCATTTTAAGCCATTACCAGTATCAAGAGCTGATACTGGAGATCTGTGGAGGTGCGAATGCACCCTGCATGATGGGAGATGTCTCCCTTGTGAATGTGTTAAGATGAAGATGAAGCCACCCAATAGGTGGCACGGGCATGAATTGGTAAGTGGTGGCCCTTTTGAGCCATCACCAGTATCAATAGATGATACTGGAGATCTGTGGAGGTGCGACTGCACCCAGCGTGACGTGAGATGTTTCCCGTGTTTTAAACAGATGAAGAAGATGAAGATGAAGCCACCCAAAAGATGGCACGGGCATGAATAGCTCGTAAGTGGTGGCCCTTTCGAGCCATCACCAGTATCAAGAGCTGATACTGGAGATCTGTGGAGGTGCAAGTGCACTCAGCGTGACGGGAGATGTCTCCCATGAATGTGTCCAAGATGACGATTAAACCATCGAAAAGGTGGCACGGGCATGAATAGCCCGTAAGTGGTGGCCCTTTTGAGCCATTACCAGTATCAAAAGCTGATACTGGAGATCTGTGGAGGTGCAACTGCACCCTGCGTGACGGGAGATGTCTCCCAAACCAAGTGGTGACCAAATGGGGGGTGTGATCAGAAGATGAAGATGAAGATTAAGCCACGCAAAAGGTGGCACGGGCATGAATAGCCCGTAAGTGGTGGCCATTTTAAGCCATTACCAGTATCAAGAGCTGATACTGGAGATCTGTGGAGGTGCGAATGCACCCTGCATGATGGGAGATGTCTCCCTTGTGAATGTGTTAAGATGAAGATGAAGCCACCCAATAGGTGGCACTGGCATGAATTGGTAAGTGGTGGCCCTTTTGAGCCATCACCAGTATCAATAGATGATACTGGAGATCTGTGGAGGTGCGACTGCACCCAGCGTGACGGGAGATGTCTCCCCTGTTTTAAACAGATGAAGAAGATGAAGATGAAGCCACCCAAAAGATGGCACGGGCATGAATAGCTCGTAAGTGGTGGCCCTTTCGAGCCATCACCAGTATCAAGAGCTGATACTAGAGATCTGTGGAGGTGCAAGTGCACTCAGCGTGACGGGAGATGTCTCCCATGAATGTGTCCAAGATGACGATTAAACCATCGAAAAGGTGGCACGGGCATGAATAGCCCGTAAGTGGTGGCCCTTTTGAGCCATTACCAGTATCAAAAGCTGATACTGGAGATCTGTGGAGGTGCAACTGCACCCTGCGTGACGGGAGATGTCTCCCAGACCAAGTGGTGACCAAATGGGGGGTGTGATCAGAAGATGAAGATGAAGATGAAGATTAAGCCACCCAAAAGGTGGCACGGGCATGAATAGCCCGTAAGTGGTGGCCATTTTAAGCCATTACCAGTATCAAGAGCTGATACTGGAGATCTGTGGAGGTGCGAATGCACCCTGCATGATGGGAGATGTCTCCCTTGTGAATGTGTTAAGATGAAGATGAAGCCACCCAATAGGTGGCACTGGCATGAATTGGTAAGTGGTGGCCCTTTTGAGCCATCACCAGTATCAATAGATGATTCTGGAGATCTGTGGAGGTGCGACTGCACCCAGCGTGACGGGAGATGTCTCCCGTGTTTTAAACAGATGAAGAAGATGAAGATGAAGCCACCCAAAAGATGGCACGGGCATGAATAGCTCGTAAGTGGTGGCCCTTTCGAGCCATCACCAGTATCAAGAGCTGATACTGGAGATCTGTGGAGGTGCAAGTGCACTCAGCGTGACGGGAGATGTCTCCCATGAATGTGTCCAAGATGACGATTAAACCATCGAAAAGGTGGCACGGGCATGAATAGCCCGTAAGTGGTGGCCCTTTTGAGCCATTACCAGTATCAAAAGCTGATACTGGAGATCTGTGGAGGTGCAACTGCACCCTGCGTGACGGGAGATGTCTCCCAGACCAAGTGGTGACCAAATGGGGGGTGTGATCAGAAGATGAAGATGAAGATGAAGATTAAGCCACCCAAAAGGTGGCACGGGCATGAATAGCCCGTAAGTGGTGGCCATTTTAAGCCATTACCAGTATCAAGAGCTGATACTGGAGATCTGTGGAGGTGCGAATGCACCCTGCATGATGGGAGATGTCTCCCTTGTGAATGTGTTAAGATGAAGATGAAGCCACCCAATAGGTGGCACTGGCATGAATTGGTAAGTGGTGGCCCTTTTGAGCCATCACCAGTATCAATAGATGATACTGGAGATCTGTGGAGGTGCGACTGCACCCAGCGTGACGGGAGATGTCTCCCGTGTTTTAAACAGATGAAGAAGATGAAGATGAAGCCACCCAAAAGATGGCACGGGCATGAATAGCTCGTAAGTGGTGGCCCTTTCGAGCCATCACCAGTATCAAGAGCTGATACTGGAGATCTGTGGAGGTGCAAGTGCACTCAGCGTGACGGGAGATGTCTCCCATGAATGTGTCCAAGATGACGATTAAACCATCGAAAAGGTGGCACGGGCATGAATAGCCCGTAAGTGGTGGCCCTTTTGAGCCATTACCAGTATCAAGAGCTGATACTGGAGATCTGTGGAGGTGCAACTGCACCTTGCGTGACGGGAGATGTCTCCCGGACCAAGTGTGTGGTGTGTGGTCCTAGAGATAGAGGCTAAGACAATAAATAGTCAAGAGAGAGGTGAGAAGAAAATCTTAGAGAAAGCAAAATCAAGGCATAAGGTATGAAAGATAAAGTTTAATAAAAAGGGATAGTAATATGAATGAGAAAGGGATCGTTAGAGAAAACAAGGGAAAGAAAAAGAAAGAAGGAAAGAGAGAGAGAAAGATAAATGGAAGAGTAAGCTTATGTTAGGTCACGTTTGTTAGAAAGTTTAGAGCGTTTGATTATATATTGTGAAAGGGAAGAGTGAACAGTAATAATGCCAGGACTCAAGACTTTACAATCTATTTGACCCAAAAAACTTCTAAGTGTATTAAAATTAGCTTTACGAAAATGTGGCACTTTAACATAATTTTCTCCTGTAGATCTATTCCACTCTGTGCTAAACCTGATTTCTTTATAATCACTGTTCCCTAGTTCACTGCCAATTTCGATGTCATTAATCTGTGTTTCCCTGTTAGTTAACACTAACTCTAAAATATTATTTTCCCGCGTTGGTGCCTTAATGTGTTGCGTAAGAAAGCAATCGTCTATTAATGATATAAAGTTTTCTGCTTCTTTATTCCCTGTTCTGTTAATCCAGTTTATTCCACTTTGGTTAAAGTCACCCATGACACAAATACTGTTAGACCTAGATGCTCCAGATATTTCATCACATAGATGCTTTGCTTCCATTCTGTTTAAATTTGGTGTCCTATATATAACTCCTATTACAAGATTATTTGCTTTTTCGTTTAATTATACCCAAATAGTTTCAGGGTGTGGCTCAGTTTTGATATTCTCTTTGAGACTACATTTCAATTTGTCCCTAACATATATGGCTACTCTCCCCCTCCTCGTGTAATATATCTATCTGTGTGAAATAGTTTAAATCCATTTATTTGATATTCAGCTAATAGTTCTCTATTTTCTACATTCATCCACGTTTCGCTAAGTGCAATAATATCTATTTTTCTGTGCAGACAAGAGCATATAATTTGTTTATTTTGTTTCTTAGGCTTCTATTGATAGTGTAATATACCCTAAGTGAATTGTTATTTTGAGGCTTTTCTCTTTTCCCAGATCATTTTACCAATGTGTTTCTCCCACAAACACATACTTTTATTACCTCCTTCCTCCATATCAATTCCCATACCACTATCTACTAACAGTTTAAACCCAAACCCAAACAAACGCCTCAAACCACTGGTTCCAACTAGTTCGTAACAACAACAACCCCAGGCCTTGATAGATGCACCCCAACCCGAGCATACATTTCACTTCTTCCATAGAAGTGTTTCCAATTATCTATGAAAGATAATGCAGTACCAGTTTCTTACACCTAACTCGTCCAACATTATTTCCACCTGCACTAATACAAATAAAGGGTTTGTTCCCATTTCCAGCCATAATATCATTCATGTTGCCAACAATATCATCAATTTCAGCTCCAGGATAGCAAACCCTTAACCTGTTCCCCCTGTCTCTGGCACAAAACGTTTTGTCTAAATACTTCACCTGGGAATCTCCCATAACCAAAATTCGCTTAGTTCCTTCCTTTTCCTTTTGAGCACTTTGAGGGACCTGCGCTTTATTGCTCCTCGTTGCTTTGCCTTTACCTCCTCGCTGAACTGCAGGCTCACCACAGCATTTGTCCTCCAACACGGCAAATGCGTTAGAAGTCCGTAGGACATTAGTAGGCGGCTTTGTCAAGGTCTTCAAGGCCCCTGTTCTTTACAACTTGCCAAGACCAGGTCTTTTTAATACCAGTCGCCTCCTTTGTTTCTTCCTTATGTTGTTTCAGATGTCGTACCTCCTCCCGTAGGGAATCCAACTCTGTGTTCAAAGTTCCAACTAGATTTATCAGTTCCTTCACTAATCTTTCCATTATTGCTATAATAATATTACTGCAATCGGAGCTCCAGCTAACACAACCTCTCACTGCGACTGTCTGCGCCTGACTGCGCCTGATCTATTCCGTTCTATGCTAAATCTGATTTCTTTGTGATCACTGATCCCTAGCTCATTCCCTATTTTGATGTCATTAATTTGTGTTTCCCTGTTAAGTAACACTAAATCTAAAATATTGTTTTCCCACGTTTCACTCTTTTAATGTGTTACGTAAGAAAGCAATCGCCAATTAATTCTAGAAAATCTTCTGCTTCATTTCTCATACATACTTGTAAAATATGGAAAAGTTTTGGTAAAGATAGTTTGGGCAAGTTGGAGACGTTACAAAATGAAGCCATGAGAATAATCTTAGCATACCCAAGAAATTCTATGATTGAAATACTGAGGATGGAATTAAATATGAAGAGTATTGGGGATTGAATTTCAGAGATAAAGATACTCTCTGCCAATAGATTAATGAGAGGTGGGGGAGCTAATGAATTAATCCTCAGTTCAAAAGGTTGGAAGTAATGAACAATGTATGTTAAAGTAAAAGAGAGCATATATATGTTGTCAGGGTCCACCCCTTTCCTACCTGTGGTCGAGGTTGTCCCACGGGTCTTAGCCCCTCAGTACCAGGCGCCACTGCTCGCCCTTGGGCTCCCCCAGTCAGCTTTGATTGATTGATGAAGATTAAGCCATCCAAAAGGTGGCACGGGCATGAATAGCCCGTAAGTGGTGGCCTTTTTGAGCCATTACTAGTATCGAGAGCTGATACTGGAGATCTGTGGAGGTGCGAATGCACCCTGCATGACGGGAGATGTCTCCTTTGTGAATATTTTAAGATGAAGATGAAGCCACCCAAAAGGTGGCACGGGCATGAAAAGCTCGTAAGTGGTGGCCCTTTTGAGCCATTACCAGTATCGATAGATGATACTGGAGATCTGTGGAGGTGCGACTGCACCCTGCGTGACGGAAGATGTCTCCTGTATGTTTGCTATTCGATTGATTGATTGATGAAGATTAAGCCACCCAAGAGGTGGCACGGGCATGAATAGCCCGTAAGTGGTGGCCCTTTTGAGCCATTACCAGTATCAAGAGCTGATACTGGAGATCTGTGGAGGCGCGACTGCACCCTGCGTGACGGGAGATGTCTCCCGGACCAAGTGGTGACCAGATGGAGGTGCTTGATGATTGATTGATTGATGAAAATTAAGCCACCCAAAAGGTGGCACGGGCATGAATAGCCCGTAAGTGGTGGAGCTTTTGAGCCATTACCAGTATCAAGAGATGATACTGGAGATCTGTGGAGGTGCGACTGCACCCTGCGTGACGAGAGAAGTCTCCCGTGTGATTGATGATTGACTGATTGATTGATAAAGATTAAGCCACCCAAGAGGTGGCACGGGCATGAATAGCCCGTAAGTGGTAAATTTTTTTTTCTCAGTATTCTGAGGTTGCATTTAACCATCAAGCTGTTATCGCGGGGGAGGATACTGCTTCACAGTCTTTATGAGGGTGTCCAGCTGCTGGACACCTTTGTTGACCAGGAGAGTGGCTGTGTTGATGGCTTCAGGGTGGCCACTGCATGATTCAGGAACTCTTCAAGCTCTTCTAAGGTCATTGGTTGCTTCACATTCCAGAAGATAGTGAAGTAATGGCTTTTCTGTGACAGTTCGGCAGAAGATGCACTCTCTCTGTCGGGGTTCACCAATCTCCCAGTTGCATCTGTAACCTAGACGTAATCTATATAGCCTAACTGCTATTTCCCTGTGGATTCCTTTTGGGATATTTAACCTTTCTAATTTGGTTGCCTGAAGATACCATGTTGCAGATGGCGAACCTTCAGCTATTCTCTGGTGCAGGTAGGCTTTGTTGAGATGTGAGAGTTTTTTGGTGATGATGTTTTTTATGTTCTCTAGGCTGGGTTGAATTGTTTTATGTATCACTGGATGACGAGTTGCCAATTTAGCAATTTCATCAGCTTTTTCATTTAATGGGATTCCAATATGGGATGGGATCCAGTTTAAAGTTATGTTGAGCCCTTTGCCTTTAGCGACTGCCAGTCAAGATTGATTGATTGATGAAGATTAAGCCACCCAAAAGGTGGCACGGGCATGAATAGCCCGTAAGTGGTGGCCCTTTTGAGCCATTACCAGTATCAAAAGCTGATACTGGAGATCTGTGGAGGTGCAACTGCACCCTGCGTGACGGGAGATGTCTCCCAGACCAAGTGGTGACCAAATGGGGGGTGTGATCAGAAGATGAAGATGAAGATTAAGCCACGCAAAAGGTGGCACGGGCATGAATAGCCCGTAAGTGGTGGCCATTTTAAGCCATTACCAGTATCAAGAGCTGATACTGGAGATCTGTGGAGGTGCGAATGCACCCTGCATGATGGGAGATGTCTCCCTTGTGAATGTGTTAAGATGAAGATGAAGCCACCCAATAGGTGGCACTGGCATGAATTGGTAAGTGGTGGCCCTTTTGAGCCATCACCAGTATCAATAGATGATACTGGAGATCTGTGGAGGTGCGACTGCACCCAGCGTGACGGGAGATGTCTCCCCTGTTTTAAACAGATGAAGAAGATGAAGCCACCCAAAAGATGGCACGGGCATGAATAGCTCGTAAGTGGTGGCCCTTTCGAGCCATCACCAGTATCAAGAGCTGATACTGGAGATCTGTGGAGGTGCAAGTGCACTCAGCGTGACGGGAGATGTCTCCCATGAATGTGTCCAAGATGACGATTAAACCATCGAAAAGGTGGCACGGGCATGAATAGCCCGTAAGTGGTGGCCCTTTTGAGCCATTACCAGTATCAAAAGCTGATACTGGAGATCTGTGGAGGTGCAACTGCACCCTGCGTGACGGGAGATGTCTCCCAGACCAAGTGGTGACCAAATGGGGGGTGTGATCAGAAGATGAAGATGAAGATGAAGATTAAGCCACCCAAAAGGTGGCACGGGCATGAATAGCCCGTAAGTGGTGGCCATTTTAAGCCATTACCAGTATTAAGAGCTGATACTGGAGATCTGTGGAGGTGCGAATGCACCCTGCATGATGGGAGATGTCTCCCTTGTGAATGTGTTAAGATGAAGATGAAGCCACCCAATAGGTGGCACTGGCATGAATTGGTAAGTGGTGGCCCTTTTGAGCCATCACCAGTATCAATAGATGATACTGGAGATCTGTGGAGGTGCGACTGCACCCAGCGTGACGGGAGATGTCTCCCGTGTTTTAAACAGATGAAGAAGATGAAGATGAAGCCACCCAAAAGATGGCACGGGCATGAATAGCTCGTAAGTGGTGGCCCTTTCGAGCCATCACCAGTATCAAGAGCTGATACTGGAGATCTGTGGAGGTGCAAGTGCACTCAGCGTGACGGGAGATGTCTCCCATGAATGTGTCCAAGATGACGATTAAACCATCGAAAAGGTGGCACGGGCATGAATAGCCCGTAAGTGGTGGCCCTTTTGAGCCATTACCAGTATCAAAATCTGATACTGGAGATCTGTGGAGGTGCAACTGCACCCTGCGTGACGGGAGATGTCTCCCAGACCAAGTGGTGACCAAATGGGGGGTGTGATCAGAAGATGAAGATGAAGATGAAGATTAAGCCACCCAAAAGGTGGCACGGGCATGAATAGCCCGTAAGTGGTGGCCATTTTAAGCCATTACCAGTATCAAGAGCTGATACTGGAGATCTGTGGAGGTGCGAATGCACCCTGCATGATGGGAGATGTCTCCCTTGTGAATGTGTTAAGATGAAGATGAAGCCACCCAATAGGTGGCACTGGCATGAATTGGTAAGTGGTGGCCCTTTTGAGCCATCACCAGTATCAATAGATGATACTGGAGATCTGTGGAGGTGCGACTGCACCCAGCGTGACGGGAGATGTCTCCCGTGTTTTAAACAGATGAAGAAGATGAAGATGAAGCCACCCAAAAGATGGCACGGGCATGAATAGCTCGTAAGTGGTGGCCCTTTCGAGCCATCACCAGTATCAAGAGCTGATACTGGAGATCTGTGGAGGTGCAAGTGCACTCAGCGTGACGGGAGATGTCTCCCATGAATGTGTCCAAGATGACGATTAAACCATCGAAAAGGTGGCACGGGCATGAATAGCCCGTAAGTGGTGGCCCTTTTGAGCCATTACCAGTATCAAGAGCTGATACTGGAGATCTGTGGAGGTGCAACTGCACCTTGCGTGACGGGAGATGTCTCCCGGACCAAGTGTGTGGTGTGTGGTCCTAGAGATAGAGGCTAAGACAATAAATAGTCAAGAGAGAGGTGAGAAGAAAATCTTAGAGAAAGCAAAATCAAGGCATAAGGTATGAAAGATAAAGTTTAATAAAAAGGGATAGTAATATGAATGAGAAAGGGATCGTTAGAGAAAACAAGGGAAAGAAAAAGAAAGAAGGAAAGAGAGAGAGAAAGATAAATGGAAGAGTAAGCTTATGTTAGGTCACGTTTGTTAGAAAGTTTAGAGCGTTTGATTATATATTGTGAAAGGGAAGAGTGAACAGTAATAATGCCAGGACTCAAGACTTTACAATCTATTTGACCCAAAAAACTTCTAAGTGTATTAAAATTAGCTTTACGAAAATGTGGCACTTTAACATAATTTTCTCCTGTAGATCTATTCCACTCTGTGCTAAACCTGATTTCTTTATAATCACTGTTCCCTAGTTCACTGCCAATTTCGATGTCATTAATCTGTGTTTCCCTGTTAGTTAACACTAACTCTAAAATATTATTTTCCCGCGTTGGTGCCTTAATGTGTTGCGTAAGAAAGCAATCGTCTATTAATGATATAAAGTTTTCTGCTTCTTTATTCCCTGTTCTGTTAATCCAGTTTATTCCACTTTGGTTAAAGTCACCCATGACACAAATACTGTTAGACCTAGATGCTCCAGATATTTCATCACATAGATGCTTTGCTTCCATTCTGTTTAAATTTGGTGTCCTATATATAACTCCTATTACAAGATTATTTGCTTTTTCGTTTAATTATACCCAAATAGTTTCAGGGTGTGGCTCAGTTTTGATATTCTCTTTGAGACTACATTTCAATTTGTCCCTAACATATATGGCTACTCTCCCCCTCCTCGTGTAATATATCTATCTGTGTGAAATAGTTTAAATCCATTTATTTGATATTCAGCTAATAGTTCTCTATTTTCTACATTCATCCACGTTTCGCTAAGTGCAATAATATCTATTTTTCTGTGCAGACAAGAGCATATAATTTGTTTATTTTGTTTCTTAGGCTTCTATTGATAGTGTAATATACCCTAAGTGAATTGTTATTTTGAGGCTTTTCTCTTTTCCCAGATCATTTTACCAATGTGTTTCTCCCACAAACACATACTTTTATTACCTCCTTCCTCCATATCAATTCCCATACCACTATCTACTAACAGTTTAAACCCAAACCCAAACAAACGCCTCAAACCACTGGTTCCAACTAGTTCGTAACAACAACAACCCCAGGCCTTGATAGATGCACCCCAACCCGAGCATACATTTCACTTCTTCCATAGAAGTGTTTCCAATTATCTATGAAAGATAATGCAGTACCAGTTTCTTACACCTAACTCGTCCAACATTATTTCCACCTGCACTAATACAAATAAAGGGTTTGTTCCCATTTCCAGCCATAATATCATTCATGTTGCCAACAATATCATCAATTTCAGCTCCAGGATAGCAAACCCTTAACCTGTTCCCCCTGTCTCTGGCACAAAACGTTTTGTCTAAATACTTCACCTGGGAATCTCCCATAACCAAAATTCGCTTAGTTCCTTCCTTTTCCTTTTGAGCACTTTGAGGGACCTGCGCTTTATTGCTCCTCGTTGCTTTGCCTTTACCTCCTCGCTGAACTGCAGGCTCACCACAGCATTTGTCCTCCAACACGGCAAATGCGTTAGAAGTCCGTAGGACATTAGTAGGCGGCTTTGTCAAGGTCTTCAAGGCCCCTGTTCTTTACAACTTGCCAAGACCAGGTCTTTTTAATACCAGTCGCCTCCTTTGTTTCTTCCTTATGTTGTTTCAGATGTCGTACCTCATCCCGTAGGGAATCCAACTCTGTGTTCAAAGTTCCAACTAGATTTATCAGTTCCTTCACTAATCTTTCCATTATTGCTATAATAATATTACTGCAATCGGAGCTCCAGCTAACACAACCTCTCACTGCGACTGTCTGCGCCTGACTGCGCCTGATCTATTCCGTTCTATGCTAAATCTGATTTCTTTGTGATCACTGATCCCTAGCTCATTCCCTATTTTGATGTCATTAATTTGTGTTTCCCTGTTAAGTAACACTAAATCTAAAATATTGTTTTCCCACGTTTCACTCTTTTAATGTGTTACGTAAGAAAGCAATCGCCAATTAATTCTAGAAAATCTTCTGCTTCATTTCTCATACATACTTGTAAAATATGGAAAAGTTTTGGTAAAGATAGTTTGGGCAAGTTGGAGACGTTACAAAATGAAGCCATGAGAATAATCTTAGCATACCCAAGAAATTCTATGATTGAAATACTGAGGATGGAATTAAATATGAAGAGTATTGGGGATTGAATTTCAGAGATAAAGATACTCTCTGCCAATAGATTAATGAGAGGTGGGGGAGCTAATGAATTAATCCTCAGTTCAAAAGGTTGGAAGTAATGAACAATGTATGTTAAAGTAAAAGAGAGCATATATATGTTGTCAGGGTCCACCCCTTTCCTACCTGTGGTCGAGGTTGTCCCACGGGTCTTAGCCCCTCAGTACCAGGCGCCACTGCTCGCCCTTGGGCTCCCCCAGTCAGCTTTGATTGATTGATGAAGATTAAGCCATCCAAAAGGTGGCACGGGCATGAATAGCCCGTAAGTGGTGGCCTTTTTGAGCCATTACTAGTATCGAGAGCTGATACTGGAGATCTGTGGAGGTGCGAATGCACCCTGCATGACGGGAGATGTCTCCTTTGTGAATATTTTAGGATGAAGATGAAGCCACCCAAAAGGTGGCACGGGCATGAAAAGCTCGTAAGTGGTGGCCCTTTTGAGCCATTACCAGTATCGATAGATGATACTGGAGATCTGTGGAGGTGCGACTGCACCCTGCGTGACGGAAGATGTCTCCTGTATGTTTGCTATTCGATTGATTGATTGATGAAGATTAAGCCACCCAAGAGGTGGCACGGGCATGAATAGCCCGTAAGTGGTGGCCCTTTTGAGCCATTACCAGTATCAAGAGCTGATACTGGAGATCTGTGGAGGCGCGACTGCACCCTGCGTGACGGGAGATGTCTCCCGGACCAAGTGGTGACCAGATGGAGGTGCTTGATGATTGATTGATTGATGAAAATTAAGCCACCCAAAAGGTGGCACGGGCATGAATAGCCCGTAAGTGGTGGAGCTTTTGAGCCATTACCAGTATCAAGAGATGATACTGGAGATCTGTGGAGGTGCGACTGCACCCTGCGTGACGAGAGAAGTCTCCCGTGTGATTGATGATTGATTGATTGATTGATAAAGATTAAGCCACCCAAGAGGTGGCACGGGCATGAATAGCCCGTAAGTGGTAAATTTTTTTTTCTCAGTATTCTGAGGTTGCATTTAACCATCAAGCTGTTATCGCGGGGGAGGATACTGCTTCACAGTCTTTATGAGGGTGTCCAGCTGCTGGACACCTTTGTTGACCAGGAGAGTGGCTGTGTTGATGGCTTCAGGGTGGCCACTGCATGATTCAGGAACTCTTCAAGCTCTTCTAAGGTCATTGGTTGCTTCACATTCCAGAAGATAGTGAAGTAATGGCTTTTCTGTGACAGTTCGGCAGAAGATGCACTCTCTCTGTCGGGGTTCACCAATCTCCCAGTTGCATCTGTAACCTAGACGTAATCTATATAGCCTAACTGCTATTTCCCTGTGGATTCCTTTTGGGATATTTAACCTTTCTAATTTGGTTGCCTGAAGATACCATGTTGCAGATGGCGAACCTTCAGCTATTCTCTGGTGCAGGTAGGCTTTGTTGAGATGTGAGAGTTTTTTGGTGATGATGTTTTTTATGTTCTCTAGGCTGGGTTGAATTGTTTTATGTATCACTGGATGACGAGTTGCCAATTTAGCAATTTCATCAGCTTTTTCATTTAATGGGATTCCAATATGGGATGGGATCCAGTTTAAAGTTATGTTGAGCCCTTTGCCTTTAGCCACTGCCAGTCAAGATTGATTGATTGATGAAGATTAAGCCACCCAAAAGGTGGCACGGGCATGAATAGCCCGTAAGTGGTGGCCCTTTTGAGCCATTACCAGTATCAAAAGCTGATACTGGAGATCTGTGGAGGTGCGAATGCACCCTGCATGACGGGAGATGTCTCCTTTGTGAATGTGTTAAGATGAAGATGAAGCCACCCAAAAGGTAGCACGGGCATGAATAGCTCGTAAGTGGTGGCCCTTTTGAGCCATTACCAGTATCAATAGAAGATACTGGAGATCTGTGGAGGCGCGACTGCACCCTGCGTGACGGGAGATGTCTCCCGTGCTGCCAGTCAACTAAGGGCTGGCCTCATATATACCCCTAGCGAGTGGGGAGGTTCAAGTCTACCTGTGACACACCTGAACCTGCCCGTCCTGACACTGGGACGTTTTCTCCTTCTTTATCTGGTCTGTTCTGAGGTCGCCAGCTGGGTGTTTATACTCGTGTCCCAGCAACACGTCAGTGGTCTTATTGGTTATCTGAATCAAGGATGAAATATCAAATGCAGTACAAGGTGTCACTAATGATCTCGTAAATATATATATATAGCCCTAGAGAATGGAGGCTCACTTAAACTCATCAGCTAGTTTAAAAGTTTACTGAAGAAAAGCATATATACACATAAATTGCATAAATAAATTGGTTATGAGTGGAATCATCCACTGGTGGCAACACTCTTCTTGACACGCCTCTGGCAACACGATCAGTTGACTGGGTCCACACCTCGAGCCGCGGGCACACACCTCGCGCCTCTGGCAGCACGATCAGCTGACAGCTCCAACTGTCAGGACGTCGTGACTCTCAACCCCCCCCCCCCCCCCCCACCTCTAGCAATGCGATCAGCTGGGCGTTTCAGAGTTCGTTGCTGGCTCCTTGCACACCAGCTACCACCTCCAGGATCACTAACATCACTGCATCAATATATTTATGATCCACCACCATCATGCCTACATGAGCTCTTGGCTCCTAGCCTAATATTCTGTCATGTAGACAATAAAATGATGAGTAGAAATGTTCACAACATATAAAATACCCTAGCTCGCCTAGATCAAAAGGGGTAAGGGGAGGAACAATTATCTACCTTATATCATTCCCACCTCGAAGCCGACTCGTCATCTGTTGAGGGATGTTGAGGTTCCTGGTCCTGGCTTCTGGTCTCCTGACGAACAGTTCCCACACACACACAGGTTCCTCCGTCGTCCTCGTGGTAACGCGTCTTCACCGTGCTCACTCACAACAGGTACTGCCTTAATCCTCCTCTTGTCCGGGGTACTGGAGACAGGTACCTCCGTCGTCGTCCTCCACTCCCACTGGCACTGCCGACACCTCTCAGTCCAGCACAGCTTCCCCTCGCCTCACTGCCAGTAGATTTGGCCCGGCCGTAGCTTTTCGCTTGATGTGGAATACTGGTCCTCTAAGCGTCCCAGACGTCACCAGCCCAACGTTCCCACTGCTGCAGACTCTTCTTAGAGCTCTTGGTTCTCTAATCTGGCCCGTCCTTGCTTCTGGGCACTCCACGGAAGTTGTATGGCCTCTCAGACTGTCTGCAGAATCGAAGCGAAGCCTAAATCTACTGGTAAGGGCTCCTCTAGATCCGGAGCTCAATCGAGCGCGTCCTCACTCTATGGTGGCTCGTGACGTACTCTCCCATCCAGGCGCCAGCCGCCAGCCGCCCCGAGAGCCCTCTGCCTCGTGACGCCACACCACCCGAGGGCTCTCGTCATTTGTCACTTCCGGCACGTGACCTCACCTGGCCAATCAAGTGCCGGGTGTGTCACGACGTCTTGGCGGGAAACATGATGGCTCGACACCATCTTGTGCCCAAAAAGGCGTAAGCTTTGCATTATCAAATTTTGCCGGCCATTTTACAGCCAGCTTAAACACGCTCCATGCTTTCCCACACATGAAAATGTTCCCTGAACATCAGAGAATACTTAGGCTACGGAGATATGACTCTTCTAAGCTGGGAAGGAAGAAATATAGGGGTGGGACACCGTCACAATTTGTACCTTATGTTCTCATGTTATAAAGTACAATGTTATTCCAGAAATGTATTGCTTTATCTAAGAGACAGTTCACATCACATTGGGAGGATTGTAACGTAGATGTAGTAATTATTCCCTTGCAAAAGAAAACAAGTAACTGTTTACAATCAATTATTGTAAACAATCTGTTTACCATAATAATTATATTTTTAGCAGATTTAGTATTTTACTGCTCTATTCTTGCTTTCCTTATTGTACCTTGACTCTATTGCATCCACATGCAAGCTGATATTGATCCTGAACAAAATCTACTATCTCAAATTTTCAATAACCAACACACTGATCATCACCACACTGCAGGTATTACACAGCACACCAGGCAAAAAACAAACTCCGAAATAACACTTGCTTATCAGGCTTCAACCAAAATGTCAGATCACTTAGTAAACATTTTGATTATATAAATGCACTACTCTCAGCGCTGGGTACTAAACAATCGTTCATTATTTTAACAAAAACCTGGCTAAGTAAAGACCATACCCAACTTTTCAACTGAGCTGGTTATAGAGCCATTCATAACTGTAAGCTTAACAAAAAAGGAGATGGCACAGCTATATACTACCAAGATATCTTCATCTGCAACAGTGTCATAAGTGATAGAGATGATGTTGACCAGACCACACACTAGAAGTTGAAGGGACGACGACATTTCGGTCCGTCCTGGACCATTCTCAAGTCGATTGTGATGAGGACAGATGATTGATTGATAAAGATTAAGCCACCCAAGAGGTGGCACGGGCATGAATAGCCCGTAAGTGGTACAATTTTTTTTTTTTTTTCCAGTGTTCTGAGGTTGCTTTTAACCATCAAGCTGTTATCGTGGGGGAGGATACTGCTTCACAGTCTTTATGAGGGTGTCCAGCTGCTGGACACTTTTGTTGACCAGGAGAGTGGCTGTGTTGATGGCTTCAGGGTGGCCACTGCATGATTCAGGAACTCTTAAAGCTCTTCTAAGGTCATTGGTTGCTTCACATTCCAGAAGATAGTGAAGTAATGGCTTTTCTGTGACAGTTTGGCAGAAGATGCACTCTCTCTGTCGGGGTTCACCAATCTCCCAGTTGCATCTGTAACCTAGACGTAGTCTATATAGCCTAACTGCTATTTCCCTGTGGATTCCTTTTGGGATATTTAACCTTTCTAATTTGGTTGCCTGAAGATACCATGTTGCAGATGGCGAACCTTCAGCTATTCTCTGGTGCAGGTCGGCTTTGTTGAGATGTGAGAGTTTTTTGATGATGATGTTTTTTATGTTCTCTAGGCTGGGTTGAATTGTTTTATGTATCACTGAATGACGAGTTGCCAATTTAGCAATTTCATCAGCTTTTTCATTTAATGGGATTCCAATATGGGATGGGATCCAGTTTAAAGTTATGTTGAGGCTTTGTCGTCGCCTTTAGCGACTGCTCCTTGATACAAAATGGTGGTAATTATTTCCACATCATCTTTCCACTGTTTTTGTCCTAGTATTTGAAGTGCAGCTTTTGAGTCTGTGTGTATGATTGCATTTTGAGTGTTTTGTGCAATCACATATGCGAATGCCTGTTGTATGGCGAACAGCTCAGTTTGGGTTGATGATACTAGTCCTCCCAGTCTCCAATATGCCTGAACGCTGGTCGTGCAAAGAGCAGCGCCAGCACTCTCATTTTCTGTGTCCACCGATTCGTCTGTGAAGATGTGGGTGGCTCCTGCTACTGCTATGCTATACATTTGCTCTTCTATTATGCGCCTTAGGATTGTCGGATCATAGGCAGCCTTTTTCATTGGGAGACTTTCTATTACTATTTTGAAAGTAGGCTCTTCCCACGGCGCGGAAGGAGTGTAATTTGGGTGTGGATGATCACCCTCTCTATCAAGAATCATGTTTTTTAAATGTAGTCTGTTTAGGACTTTTCCTGCTCTTGCAACCCAAGAGTTTCCATTGTTTTGGCTTAGTCCAACCACCAAAGCCTGCCGTACTGGGATTGGATCAGAAGAAATAATTATCTTACTGATAATTGTAGCTGTCCTTTGTGATATTCTTTCTTGTAGAGAGGGCAAACCCGTCTCCAGTCTAAGAATTTCAAGCCTGGTCCACATGGGGGCTCCCAGTGCAGCTCTCATAGCATTGTTTTGGGCAACTTCAAGCTTTTTCCACTGTTGGTGTGATAGATTTGTGAGTGCAGGTGCGGCATAATCGATCACTGATCTGACTGCCTGTACATAGTATGTGCGAAGGACTTGCAGATTGGCTCCTCCAGAAAGGGAGGTTAGCGACCTGAGGATTGCCGTCCGGGCCGCAGTTCGCTCTCTCAAGTATGTGACCTCAGCATTAAAATTCATGTGTGTGTCCAGGATGATTCCTAGATACTGATAGGTGTCGACCCATTCTATTGGTTGACCCTGTACTGTGAGTTGGATGTTGGGCTTCGCTATTTTTATGGGCATGGCCTTTGACTTTGAGGGGTTGAGTTTGATCCCAATCTGTTTTGCCTCTTTACTGATGCAGTCTAAGCATTTGGGTGCAAGGCGCGCCGCATCCCTTCCTTTTATGATGATGACAAAGTCGTCCGCGTAGTTTAGCAGCCTGCAGTGATGTGGGAGTTTCAACTTCATTATTCTTTCCATTAAACAGTTGAAGAGAAGAGGGCTAAGAATACCTCCTTGCGGTGTACCATTTTCATGTCTTTTGTTCTCAGAGACTGTGCCATGAAGTTTTACTCTTGCTTCTCTGTTTATGAGACAGTTTTTGGTCCAGGAGAGCAGGTTGCCTCTGACCTCTTTGTCAATGAGGCAGCAGAGAATAGCTGGGGCGCTAGCCAGTTCAAAGGCTTTTTCGAGATGAGGACAGGTAGGGACAGGCAATAAATAGGCAAGAGAGAGCTGAGGAGGAAAGTAAGGTGTAGGGGATAGTAGTAATAATGAGAACTGCAGAAGGCCTATTGGCCCATACGAGGCAGCTCCTATTATAACCACCGAAGGGGAAGTAATAGGAATAAGAAGAGGATAGCAAGGGAGCGTAGGAGAAGACAATGCACAGAAAAAAGGAGAAGAGAGAAAGAAAAGGAAAGAGAAAAATAAATGGAAGGGGTAAGCTTATGTTAAGTCACCTTTGTTAGAAAGATTAGAGCATTTGAGTATATACTGTGAAAGGGAAGAGTCCACAGCAACAAAGCCAGGACTCAAGTTCATGTTGGGTACTTTGTGTATAAGAGCCGATTCTACAAGACGGCGTCTGTGTAGAGTAGAGGCAGGAAAGATAATTTTGGAGGAAGACCAATCAATGGGATGATTAGAATCCCTCACATGGCAGAAGAGAGCATTGTTAGTGTCTGCAGACTTAACACTTCTCTTGTGTTCTTTAAGTCTGTCATTCAGTGTACGGCCAGTTTCGCCAAAGTATTGGAGAGGACAAGAAGAACAGGAAATAGAGTAGACACCAGCAGCATTAGAAGCAGGAGGAGCAGTGTGAACTAGATTACTACGAAGTGTGTTAGTTTGTCGAAAGGCGAGTTTAATGTCAAGAGGACGAAAGGTATTGGTAAAAGTTTTGAGTTTCGATATGAAGGGAAGGCATAATACAGTGCTACTAGTGTTGGAAGCAGGTTTAGGATGAAAGAAATTTCGTTTAGCTTGAGAATAGGCACAGTTGATGAAATACAAAGGATAACCAAGGCGAGAGAATGATTTGTAGATAAAGGCAATTTCAGAATCAAGAAACTGAGGGTCGCTGATGCGTAGAGCGCGGAGGAAGAGAGAGACGAGGACACTTTTCTTAACAGAAGGAGGATGGTAGGAAAAGAAGTGAATGTACATGTCACTATGCATGGGTTTACGGTAGACAGAGAAAGAGAACCCAGACACAGAGCTGTGAACATGAACATCAAGAAAAGGAAGGAGGGAATTAGATTCCCACTCAACTTTGAAATGGATAGAAGGAGCCAGATTGTTAAGAGAGGCGAGGAAAGGCTGGAAAAGATTAAGGTCATGAGGCCATAAAGCAAAAATGTCATCAACATAGCGAAGCCAGAGAGAGCGACGAGTATCAATAGAAGGAAGAAGAACAGTTTCGAAGTATTCCATGTAGAAATTAGCAAGAACAGGTGAGAGAGGGGAACCCATAGCGACACCGAAAGTTTGAGTGTAATATTTACCGTTGAAAGAGAAAGAGTTAGATTCAACACAGAGTCTAATGAGATCGAGGAAAACGTCAGTGGAAAGAGGGAGAGGAAGGAGGCCCTCTGACGCCTTCTGTCTAAGGAAAGAGAGAACGTCATCGAGCGGAACATTAGTGAACAGAGAGTCGACATCAAGACTAAGCATCTTACAAGAGGGTTGCAGGCGCAGTCTTTCTATGAAGTCCTGAGAGTGACGAAGGTGGGCAGGGGAAAAAGTGCCAAGGTAAGGTGTCAGGGTTTTAGCGAGCCAGGAGGCAAGAGGATAGCTGAAAGAGCCCAGTGAAGAAATGATAGGACGAAGAGGAACACCAGGTTTATGAGTCTTAGGAAGACCATAGAAATATGGAAGAGAAGGGCAGATGACACGGAAACGTTTAATGAGATCAAAGTCAGGGGGGCAAAGACTAGAGAGCTGTCTTAGTTTGCGGTTAAAAGAAGTTTTGAGGCGATCCAAAGGGTTAGAAGTCAGGGGAGCATAAGTGCGTGAGTCAGAGAGCAAGACATCTGCTTTTCGGAGGTAGTCCTCACGGTCAAGGACAACCACCGAATTGCCTTTGTCGGAAGGAAGGATAAGAATAGAGTTGTTAGATTTTAGTGAGGCAAGGGCAAGCTGGAAGCGACGAGGAAGGTGGTTATTTTTAGAAAACAAGCTCTCAAGAACGGGGATAAGGGCCCCTCTAAAGGCAGACAGGTCCGAAAGAGTACTAGAGTTAGAATTGACAAACCTGTCAAAGGAACTAATGAGATCAATGCCACAGCGTGGGCCAGGGAAAGTAGCAAAAGACAGACCAAGACCAAGAAGTTCTTGCTGGTGCTTAGAAAGAGAGTAGGACGAAAGGTTGGTAACACAGTCAGAGAGAGAGTATTTGGCCCAAGGACTGTTGGAGATCAGGCGATGAAGTTTGTTGTGTAGTGTGGAGGAGTGGTGGGAAGAGGAGACGTGAGCAGTGTCAAATGCAATTGGAAATATGATATTGCATAGATCACTGGGAAGAGAAGAGGACAGAAAGCGTTGCTGTTGACGAACAGCAAGAAAAGCCTCGTCAACTTGCAAGGAAGTGGCATGAATAAGTTCTTGAAGAAGAAGGCGGGCATGTTCAGGGAAAGGAGATCCCGAAGTGTTGAACTGGAGAAAGTAAGATAAAGAAAGAGGGAGAACTTGCTCAGCAAGACAGTCTTTAAGAAACCTGAGCTGGTTCTTTCGAAGCTTGGCGGCAAAAAGGGAAGATTCAAAGGCACGAAAAGGCCGTTTGAAGGAAGGTAGAGCATCGAAGAAATTAAACAGAGTAAGACGCGTACGTGTGGTATCCATATGCAGGCGATGAGTCACAATAACGTGGCTGAAGTATGTTGACCAGTATGTTGATAGAGATGACTACTGTGAATTTACTTTTGCTCAATTTTCAATTAAATCCCTTAAATCCTCCTTGCCTATTGGAGCCATTTATAGATTTCCCAATACTAACATAGCTGCATTCACAGATAACTTGAGGAATCTTATCATAAACAACAACCACAACAAAAGTCACATAGTTCTGGGGGGTGACTTCAATATTGACCTAGGGCAACAAAATAGTCCTCAAGTCGACTTTTTCCTTAATGGCATGAACTCCTATATACTCATCCCTGCAATCACCAGGGCCACCCGATTCACTCAAACACCCGCTACTACCCTGGATCACTTATGGACCAACATAACAGCTCCCCTCACATCTGGTATATTCACTGACAGAACAACTGACCACTATCCTACCTTCCTTGTAGCAAACATGTCCATATCACCACCAGCTAACACGAAAATTACCTTTAAGTTACACAGTGAAGCACCAATAGGCAATCTCACAAATGCTCTCCTCAATATAAACTGGGAATCTGAATTTGGTAATATCCAGGACATAAATTCCTTAACTAGCCTCTTCATTTCCAAAATCCTAAGCCTTTACAATACTTACTGTCCTCTCCTCACCATGCAAGTAACTGTCAAAAGGTTAAATAATCCCTGGCTCACTAATGGCATACTCAATGCAATCGACAGGAAACATGAATATGAAAAAAAACTTAGGATTGGCCTAATTGCAAAGGAAGTAGTTAAGAGGTACTCGTCAGTGCTTACCCAGTATAATAAGAGCAAAGCGTTCCTAGTATGAGAATAGATTCAAAGAAGCAAAAGGCAACATGACAAGCACATGGAGAGCCATCTCTAACATTCTAGGAGCTAAACAACATTCACATAACAAGATAAAAGTCTCCAAGGATGGTTATACACCTACAACAGACCTTGAAACAGCAACTGAATTTGATACACTTTACTGCTCTCCACGAACAGGACCAAAACTTGCTCCAAGTGGAATCACCGTTTCGGGCGATCGAGCGGCAACACGGAAAAGTGTATACTCTTTTCACTGTGCTGCCCTTAATTTTTAATGTACATATTCATTTAATGTTCATTTTTATAACAATGTGTTCGCAATAGAATGTTCTAGAAGAACATATGTATAAATGTCACCAAATCGTGATTTAAACCACTACCAATAAAGTAACTACGTGAATCACTATCTGTGAGCTCCAAACAGCGACGAGATGTTTCCATTCTTTTCAGGGTGGTCAACTCCACACTTATCCTACAGCGTTAAATTTGGTATCTTTGAGACCGCAATAAAATTCCCTACACGGACATATGCATATACATGTAGAATCTTGATCGCGGCCCACCCGCAGGAGTGTGGGAATTGGGCGAAGTGTTACCCGTTACTGCACATCGGTGATCTACAATAGTTTTACCACGAAGATACAAGACAATGAAGTTCTCTAAAATAGGCTATGTGGCTATTAGAAATAAGTAAATTTTATGGCAAACATGTTCATACTATACCTAGTCGATCAGATAAGAATTGAATTTTATAGAAATATTTGTTCGTCGGACATAAAAATATGTCTAATGGGCATTTTCAAGTGACCCCCGGCGGACACGATCTTGTGTCCGCCGGGAAGTAAAGTGATAATTATAATTAATAGCTTCTTTTCATCGATTGGTGCTAACCTTGCCCTAAAAATCCCACAGACCCAGACACATGTTACCACATATCTTTCAGGTAGCTTTCCAAACTCTCTTCTCCTCGCACCGATCAGCCCTACAGAGGTAGTGTCCATCATTCACCCACTAAAATCCAAAGCTGGGAACATTAGTAAAATACAATCCATGGTAGACAAGAGTGCTTCCCATGCCCTTGCACGTCCCATAGCCTTGCTGTTCAATAAATCTCTAGAATGTCATACCTTCCCTGACATCCTTAAAAAAACAAAAGTAACGCCAGTTCATAATGGAGGAAACACGGCAGACATAAATAATTACAGACCCATATAAAATCTACCTTTATTATAAAAAATATTTGAAAAAATTATTTACAAACAGCTCTACTCCGTTCTCGTAAAATTCAATATACTAAGACATGTCATTTTGGCTTCCGCTCCCAAAAGAGTACCAATGATGCGTTTATTAGTCTGCTTGACTTAATCTACTCAGCCCTTGACAAAAGTGAGTTTCCGATTGGACTCTTCATTGACCTGAGAAAGGCGTTTGATACTGTTAACCATAACTACCTCTTAAACTCCAACATTATGGAATCAGTGACCTTGCCCTGAACTATACCCGATCCTATCTTAGTGACAGACACCAATATGAGGCCATCAATGACGTAACCTCTCCTACTCTACCACTAACCGTAGGGGTGCCAAAGGGTAGCATCTTAGGACCTCTCCTATTTCTTAAATACATCAATAATCTGCGTAATGTCTCTAACATGCTTAAACCAATTATGTTTGCTGATGATACTACTCTCATCTACTCTGACCCCAATCATTTCATATTAAATAATGTTGTAAACAATGAACTAAAAAAAGTCCACTTATGGATGTCATCCAACAAACTTACACTAAACATAGAAAAGACCTACTTCAGCTTTTTTGGATGCAAATCAACAAATGCAATTCAGCTTCAGATAGATAATGTAAACATTAGCAATAAATATGATGGAAAGTTTCTTGGCCTTTACTTAGACAAGAGACTTAACCTCAGCACCCACAGTCAACACATAACTAAAAGGTTTCTAAAACTGTTGGTATACTCTCTAAAATCAGATATTACGTGCCCTATTCTGTTTTCCTCTCACTCTATGATGCACTTATCAATCCCTATCTTACTTATGGTATCTGTGCTTGGGGTTCAACCTCTGCAAACTACCTCAAGCCCATCAACACCCAGCAGAAATCTGCTATCAGGATAATAACAAAGTCTGCTTTCTGACAACACACAGCTCTCCTGTTTAAATCCCTAAACATGATAAACATAAATTCACTCCAAACACTCTCTTGTGCTAATTACATTTTTAAAGCCCTTTTTTTAAGTGCAAACCCTGTTCAGAAACTCATCCTGGACAGATGTAATAGAACACATAATCACCACACCAGACATAAATATCTCTTTGATATCCTGTTACGACCCTGGGTTCCTTAGTTGGAAACCAGAGGTCAAATTGAGCTCTAAATAATTTCTTTACATTAATTGATAGGAGTGCTGATGCGCTTTTGTTCCTATCTTCCTTGCCAGACGTAAGACGAATCTTGTTTCTCACAGAGCATTCAGACTCTGAGCTTGTTGTTGATTATTAAATTGTCAATTAGTTATCAGCTATTCTTAGAACTAATGTAATGAGTAACGAAGGCCAGTGAAGACTTTTACTGTTTGTATCTGCACCATCAGTTAGGTTATCTTCCCGGCAATAACAACAACAACTTTGGAGTTCGGAGACTGGACGCTCCGGGGTGCTCTCTTCTCTGTTCGGGCTGTGGATGTGGCATCATCTTCCCTGTGTGGCTCTGTCTTCATTCTCCTCCTCCTTCTCCCTTTTCCTTACCTTAAACTACTGTAACTGCTAAGTTAAACACTTTCCTGGATTTTCGACTTGGACTTACGGGCGGTTTCCCTAACCGCTTGTCGGATCACGACGTAAATTTACGGACCGTGTTTTATATTGGGTATTTACTACTCGATCGACTTGGGGTTTGTATGAATATGTTTGCCATTAAATTTTTGTTTTCTCTATAAGGCACAGTGCCTATTTGAGAAAACGGCAATGTATTGTAACTTAGAGGAGAGACTATTGAATTGGTGTCACAACGAGGGTATTCGCGCACTCCACACACTCTTGTGTTGGCCGCGATCATGATTCTACATTTATATGCATATGTCTGTGTAGAGAATTTTATTCCGAACACTATACAAACAAAAAACGGAGTGAATCAAGTATAAACTTGAAAAAACATGAGCAAAGTAAAAACTTTTTACGCTCACGGGTACAAACACGCGTAAGATTTTATTCGCCGCAAATTTATTTGACGCTCTGTTGGCCAATTCTACCCACGTTCTTATAGAACTTTCTATTGCGAACATATTGCTATAAAAATGAAATACGTAGCTCGAGAAATAATGTCATGACAGTGAAATAAGTATAAACTTTCGAAGCGCTGCATCACAACAGTGTCGTCGCTGCTGAAATCACGGCTAACGCTTCGCCCAGTTCCCACACTCGTGCGGAACATAATTAGACATTGATAGGCATATGTCTGGGTGGGTAATTTTATTGCGAGTTCAGTGATATCAAAATAAGCACTGTAGGATGACTGTGAGGCTGGCAACAAACGAAAGAGTATGAACATTTACTTCCTGTATGGGTGTCACGGCTAGTCATCTTCGTGTTTATTTACTTCGTGGTGGGATAGCAAATGCTTGGGTGACATTTTATGCATATGATCCTGTAGAGAATTTTATTGCCAACGCATTGATACCAAAATGAAAAACGTAGCTCGAGAATTGATGTTAGGAGCGTGAAAAGATGATAAACTTTTTTGTGTTCACGCTTGAGCGCCCAGAACGCCGCGCGCACAACCCGCTTTTTTTTTCAGGGAGTGCCACGCGCACTAAAGTGTTAAGTATAAACCTGTTTAACCTTGCTACTAGCTAGGCTTGTGGGATATGTATAGATATTGTGTAGTATAAGCCAGTGTTTTGGGCATCCCTAAGTGTTGGTGTTGTGAGTAGGGTACCACATGGGGCTTAACAACCCCAGGCGGCTTCAAGCCTTCGAATTCTTTTCAAGTAGACTTTACCCTAGCTTGTCCCAAGTGTAAGCCCTGTATCCTGTCTATGTGGACCAAGGTAGTTAACGTAAGATAGTGTGGTAAAGTAGTCATTGTTATTATAGTAATAATAAATAATAATAAATAAATAAATAATTTTTTATTCAGGTAAAGTACATACATACAAGAGGTTTTACAAAAATTGATAGATTTATAGATAGAGCTAGTACATACAATGCCTAAAGCCACTATTACACAAAGCGTTTCGGGCTGGAAAAACATTAAAGCCTAAACCTTAATACTAATTGAATGTAGTAAAGTAATGTATATGGGGTGGTTGTTTGAGGGTTTAATAAGTTAGATTTTGAGGGGAATCCATTAATCCTGTTGTAGTGGTGTAGATGATTGTATCCTTGACAACAGATCTGTTTCTAAAACCTTGAAGCATTAACAGGAACCTATGTTCCTTGGGGGGCCGGGCCTATCTACCCCACTATTCTTGATACATCTTGTTTCTAGCTATTGGCCTTCTCTTTAATATTCCATTACCCCCCATAACAAGCAAACAAATTTATAACAAGTGGTTGGCCTGACCAGGAGGAACATTTTAATTGTAAAAAATGGCCACTGCTTATTTGAAATAAGCGGGGAAATTCTGAGAAGGAGAAAAACATTTACACAGCACTCCCTGAGAGCTGCGTGCGCAGTGGGGGGGGGGGGGGGCTCATATTTAAGCAAACGCATGAGGAGTCTCCCCCTCAGTTACGCTCCAGCTCCGGCCCACTTCGCTCGAAACACCCGCCCTCTTCCCTTGACTGCAGAACAACTATGCCCATTAGACTCCTCACGCTTTCTATTATACACACTTTTCTACTATGCACAAATCTGGGGGGTGCTGCGCAGGATCCCCAAGTCTAGGGCTGCCCGCAGCTACTTACCATATGTCAAGTGCACACTCATAGTGCAAGTTGGGGGTTGCAGACTTTACATGTAACCTAGACACTAGCATATCATTACCCCTGGAAATTCTTATCTATCTTTTCTATGCCTTCTGTGTATACAGAATATATTTTATATACATACTGTACTGGCTGTGCCACTCAATTTATAACTCTGGTGTTGTCTTTAATTATAGCATTAAGCTGATTGTGAGTACTGCAACATTGCTTTGGCTAACTGGCACTAGGCTCTGTTAATAATGTACTACGACTTATTTGTTTAGTTGCATCTTTGAAGTATTGGCATTCTACTCAGTCATGTTATACGACATCATTTATATTGTGGTACAGCAGTTGATCTTTATACATTAATTAAAAATAGGTCCCCCTATTCTGGCTTGTGTTTTTCTCCCCAATCAGAAATTAGATTTTTGAGTGCCAAAACTAAAATTCTTGAATTCCGCAAAATGGTTGTGGTAACCGAGGGTCCAGATCAACTAAGGAAACATCTTGCACTGACTGTACACCCAGCTGGATCACTTCACGATTGAGGTAAGTGTAGCCTTGTGATAGGGGCCATGAAAATTTTATTTTTTTTCTAATATCTATTTTTTTTTATTTTTTCTTTGGCTAGGAGCTAAAATAAGTAGTGATAGAGGCTATGTTGCAGGAACTGGCAAAGGCACATTCAGTAGTAGAAATCAAAAAGCTTACCAAAGCTAATTTAGTGCTGTTAGGCAAGGAATTGGGCCTCGACTTAATTGAAACTAATAAAAAGTGTGTCATAACCAATGAAATTTTACAGAATTGCATAGACCTAGGCCTATTGGCAAGTGATACTATTTTATGCCAGCCCAGTCCAGCTGAACGTGTAGCTAGTAGGAATATGGAGTTAGAATTACAACTAGCCCAGTTAAGACTGGCAGAGCAAAAGGCTAGAGTAGCAGAGCAAGAGGCAAAATTGTTAGAGCAAAATGCTAAAGTGGAAGAGCAAAGACTCAAAAATGAGGCGGAAAGAATTAGAGCAGATAACGCTGTACCACCACCTGCTGGGGACTCGAACCCCAGGCATTATGATAAAAAGTATAACTTCTCTGAATTGTCAGAGTCAGACCCTGAAAGATTTTTCAACCATTTTCAGAGACTGACCATGTCCTTGAACTGGCCAGAGGAAGAGTGGTTGAAAATCCTACAGGGAAGACTTAGGGGTAAGGCCCTAGATATTTTTATAAACATGCCTGACTGCGAGTGTTTTGATTATAGTAAAGTCAGGGAACGGATTATGAGGGCATATGAAATTACACCTGAAGCTCACCGCCAAGCTTATCACAACCTTAGGCCTACTCACAATCAACCTCTTACTGAATTTGCTAATGACCAAATAAGATTGTTTGAAAAATGGATTCACTCAAAGCCAAAGCATTCGAGGCACATAAAAATTTAGTTTTAGCGGAGAACTTTATAGAAAATATGCCAGAGCCTGTAGCACGGTACCTTAGAGGAAGGATAGAGGTAGATTCTAATATTATGGATTTGGCCAAGATGGCAGAGAAATACCAGTTGGCAGGCAAAAGGCCCAATAAAAATAATTATATCCCACATAGTAACAAAACTTATACCCAAAGCCAGTCCAGACCAGCCCATTCTAACCCTATAACTAATGCACCTTCTGTTTCAGACATAATTAACCCTGTTAAATTGTCTAGCCCCACGGCACCTAAGAGTGAACCAAAGGGCAATCCTGTTAGTAATGTCTCTTCTCCCCGACGAGTCTGAGGTCACTGTAAACGTGCAAACCACATTACCAGCCGTTGTTGGCAACTGTACCCGGAAAAAAGACTCAGTGCTCTTGTTGTGACACAGGGCTTGAGGCCTTCTGAAGGTTTAGAGAGTAAGACCTCCAACCCACAGTGGTTGGACCTGCTTACCCCATTCTTGTCGAAAGAGAGACTTTTGTCTGAGGGTTCTTCCTGGAAGGATGTGGTGATCTTCCGAGACACCGGTGCCATCCAGACTTTAATCTTGCAGAGTGCGTTGCAAGGTGCCAACACTCTCGACACCGGAGAGGTGGTACTGGTCGAGGGTGTCACTAGTGATACTCGAGCAGTACCCCCTCCGTAAGGTTAACCAGGAATCTGATTTCCACAAGGGTGTTTGTACAGTCAGAGTCACTTCTTACCTACCTTTCCCTAATGTTGATGTAATATTGGGAAATGATTTAGCAGGGAATAAGGTAGGGGACTCCAGACTGCCTATTATGTTGCCTACCCTTAAGGTTTCCCTGGATCTATTCGCAGCAGGGGATAATGTTGTGTACCCTGCGTGCGCAGTGACCAGGTCTATGGGACTTAAATGTAAGGGCAGCCCTGTGATTCCCAAGGTGGTAAATCCTGAGTACACGAGGAACTTTCCAAGTGGTGAAAGCCAAGTGGACCTTGCGGACACGTTCATGGCCTGACTCGATGACGAGACAGAGGACATCGTGGAGAGCCAACCATCGCCTCCTACCGAGAGTAGTGAGGAGGAGGTGGAGAACACTGTTGAACCTTGGCCAAGGGCATCTGACCAAGGCTTGGATGCCTTCTTGACTGATTTACAGAAAGCTGACCCCAGTCTTGCAGAATGTCATGATGTAGTTCTCTGTAAGCAGGAGATTGTAGATGCAGCAACCGGGTACTATTACAATGATCAGATTTTGATGAGAAAATGGAGACCACAGAGTTCTCCCTTGTCAAATGAATGGGAGGTAGTCCACCAGGTTATGTTGCCTACCTACTATAGGGAGAGAGTTTTTGCAGCTGCTCATGATGATCCTATGGGGGGACACCAAGGTATTAATATTACTTATCACAAATTTTTTAAATATTTCTTTTGGCCCAAGCTGAGAAGCGATGTGGCAAAATTTTGTAACTCATGTATTCCTTTTCATCTTGTTGGGAAACCTAACTAGACAGCACCTAAGGCCTGTTGTATTGCCGGAGGAACCATTTTCTCATGTGGTAATGAACTGTGTTGGTCCATTACCTAGAACTAAGTCTGGTAATATTTACTTAATCACGATAATGTATATCATGACCCATTACCCTGAGGCTTTTGCTGTAAGGAACATCCAAGCAGAGACTGTTGGTGTTCATATGTTGTAATTTTTTCTACTTTTGGACTGCCTCAGGTCATGGAAATTGACAATGGTACTAATTTTAAGTCTGATATTTTTTAACAATTCAATAAGGACCATGGAATAACTCATAAGGTTTCCAGCCCATACCATCCACAGAGTCAGTGGGTAATTGAGTGGCTCCATCAAATGCTCAAGCAGATGTTGAAGACATCGTGCGAGAACTCCCACAACTTCTGGGATGAGAACCTGCCATATGTTTTGTTTGCTGCTCGAGAGGGGTTACAAAATTCACTGGGTTGTTCTCCTTTTGAGTTAGTCTTTTGCCATAAAGTTTGTGGACCCTAGCAAATGTTACAGGAGAATCTGTTAGGGAACATAACGTTGACCGAAGGTTTGGTTTGCTTTGTGCAACACTACCAAAGACTCGGGGCTGCAAGGCGGCTTCCTAAAGTATCTAGGGAAGGCCCAAGAAAATATGAAAGAACGACATGATGCTAAGGCTAAGTGTCGGGTATTTCAGCCTGGTGAACCTGTCCTGGTATTAAAGCCTCGACTAGGGAACAATATGACTCACAAGTACGACGGCCCCTATATTGTGACAGAAAAGGCTGGGGACCTCACATACAAAGTGAGGCACTCTGACAAATGTAACCAGGTGATGCTCGTACACTTGAACTGGCTGAAGAAGTTCCTGGGCCCCAGGCCCGTCGCACTAACCAATGTTTCATTTTCCAGTGAGGGAGGGGATGATTGTTCTCAGGACCCAGCTAATCTCATTCTCAATAATTCTAGTTTTGTGAATGCTGTGGAGGAGGGACTGTCCCATTTGCAGATGGCCCAACATGTAGAGGTGCAGTCGTTGCTTGACGAATTCTCCAGTCAGTTCGGGGAGGTCCCGACCCACACTGATGCCATTTCCCATGATGTCAAGTTGACGGACTACACCCCCATTCGCCTTCAACCCAATCGGATGAGTCCAGAAAAGAAAGCCATCGTACGGAAAGATGTCGACTTCCTGCTCCAGCACGGCCTCATCCGCTCGAGCTAGGACTCCTGGTGCTCGCCCTGCCGTTTGGTCCCCAAACTAGACGGCTCCTGGCGGTTATGCACCGACTATCGGCAGCTCAACAAGGTGACCAGTGTGGATGCCTATCCACTGCCCCTTCTCGAAGACTGCATCGACGAAATCGGAAATGCCACGGACGTCTCGAAATTCGACCTCTCAAGGGGTTATTATCAGATCCCGCTCAAGGAACATGTCAAGCAACTAACTACGTTCATAACACCCGATGGTGCCTTCAAGTATCAAGTGTTACCGTTCAGCTTGTGTAATGCCCATGCCACGTTCCAGAGGCTAATGAACTCTCTGCTCGCTAATGAGCCAAATTATTTAGATGACATTGTGCTTTTTGATAGTAATTGGGCTGACCACATAGCTAGGTTACTCCAGTTGTTCACAGTTCTGAAAAGTGCAAATTTAACTCTAAACGCAAAAAAGTGTCATTTTGGCCAAGGCACAGTGACGTACCTCGGTTATGAAGTGAGCCAAGGGAAAAGTGTTACCTCAGCAAGATGAAATCAGTGCCATTCTGGAGTTCTGGAGTATCCAGTGCTCCAGTCTAAAAAGGACATTCAAAGGTTTATCGGTATGTGTGCATACTACCGACACTTTTGTCAGAACTTTTCCAGTGTCGCCACGTCTTTCACGGACTTGTTGCGGAAGCCCATTAAATTTAAGGGATCAACAGACTGTACCGAGACGTTTAAAAATTTGAAATTGATCTTAGCTTCCACCCCAGTGCTCGCTAGTCCAATGTTCGACCGACTGTTTAAGATTCATGTTGACGCATCTGATTCGGGTGCTGGTGCAGTGTTGTTGTAAACTGGGGATGATAAAGTGGACCATCCAGTATACTATTACTCTGCGAAATTTGACAAGGCACAATACAATTATTCAGTGGTAGAAAAAGAAGCGTTGGTGCTAGTATTAACATTTACAAATTTTGAAGTATCTAACAGGTAATATAGTAAAAGTGTACACGGACCGTAATCCACTGGTGTTTATACACCAGATGAAGGCGAAAAATAAACGCATCCTCAGGTGGGCATTGTACTGGCAGGACTTCAATATTTACATTATCCACCTACCGGGCCGGCTCAACGTGATAGCCGATGCGCTGTCCTGGTTACCTGAGTATCAGTCATCTGAGCCACAGGAAGCCAGTGGTTATTTTTTTTTAGGCTCTCCTGTGACAATTAATATTCCGTGTCAAATTTATTTACTTCCCCAAATTTTTTTTCTCTGTATGTGCGTTTTCTTTCAGAGAATTCCTTTTTTGTGTGTGCTTTTTCTCCAGAAAATTTATTTTTGTGTGCCTTTTCTTTCAGAGAATTCCTTTGTGCTTTTTCTTGCAGAGAAATTTTTGTTTTTGGTTGATTTTCTTTTATTGCATAGATTTTCCTTTTTATTCTCTGTATACTCTTACAAAAACTATAACTACTATTCTAGTAACCACATTTTTTTTCTCTTTGATGGGGGCAGGAGTGTTACTTGATAAAAATGAGTTCCCTGTTAGGTTATTTGTGGACCTGCATAAGGCTTTTGAAACTGTCAAGCACCAAAACCTTCTTCTTAAATTACATTATTATGGAGTCAGAGGTCACTCCCTGCAATACCTCAAATCTTACTTTACTAACAGGCTCCAGTATGTTTCTGTGAATAATTCAATTTCTCTCACCCTACCCATCAACATTGGTGTTCCACAGGGCAGCATACTTGGCCCTCTCCAATTTCTTATCTACAATAATGACCTTCCAAATGCCTCCCAACACCTCAAACCAATTCTATTTGCTGATGACACAACCTTCATTTATTACAGTCCTCACCCCCTTGCTCTTAATGTCACAGTGAATACTGAGCTAAATAAAGTACATCTTTGGCTAACTGCCAACAAACTCACCCTCAACATTGACAAAACTTTCTATATTTTGTTTGGCAATAATTCCTCAAATCAAATAAATCTCAGGATAAGTAATACCCAAATTTATAGCAAAATAGATGCCAAATTCCTTGGCGTTCTCATTGACCACAAGCTGAATTTCCAGGGACACATTCTAAATATATCAAAAAAAGTTTCAAAAATTGTTTGGCATTCTTTCTAAGATCAGATATTATGTACCTCGCCTTGCCCTGGTGACGCTCTATTACTTGGACTTTACTCCCTCATCTATCCTTATCTCAACTATGGTATTTGTGCTTGGGGTTCTACTACCCAAAATCATTTACGTCCTCTAATTACTCAACATAAAGCTGCTATTAGGACAATATCCAACTCTGGCCCCAGACATCACTCAGTACCTCTACTCAAATCTCTGAATATGTTAGATATTAAGTCACTGCACATCCTCTCATGTGTATCATATATATATATATATATATATATATATATATATATATATATATATATATATATATATATATATATTTATATATATATTTATATATATATATATATATATATATATATATATATATATATATATATATATATATATATATATATATATATATATATATATATATATATATATATATATATATATATATATTATTAAATATGACCGAAAAAGTAAGATTAATAATTCTAACACGAATTTTCTCAATCTTTCGTACATTACGCTTCACTGTTGGAGGTAAATCAAAAATCAATTCTCCAAAATTCATTTTTATGGGCACATGTATAAGCAAGTAGATGGGGTCGCCGTGGTTCTCCCCTAGGTGTCCTGTTTGCAAACTTCTACATGGGTACCATCGAGTAAAAAGTCTTAGTCGACATGAACTTGAAACCGGCCATATACTGCAGGTATGTTGACGACATTTTTACACAGGAACCTGATGTCAGACATCTGCAGGAGCTGAAGGAGGCATTTGAGCAGAGTTCCGTGCTGCGTTTCACTTACGAGATGGAAAAGGATGGGAAGCTGCCCTTTCTAGATGTAACAGTCATAGAAAAGGGCGGAGGTTTCCACACTGCAGTCTACACTAAGGAAACAAACATAGGAATGTGCCTAAATGCCAACAGCGACTGCCCAAACAGGTACAAGAGGAGTGTTGTTAACGCATATGTCGACCGTGCTCTCAGCCACAGCTCAGAATGGAAGCAAGTCGACGAAGAACTCTGTAGGGTAAGGCAGGTCCTAGTCAATAACGGCTTCTCCAATGGTTTTGTCGAAGACATCATAAGAAGGAAAGTGAAAAGTCATGCAACCTCTGAAGAGACAACTAACACAACACCTATACCCCCTATTAGACTATTTTACAGAAACTTCTTTTCCACAGCTCATAAAACGGAGGAAAGGGTCCTGAAAGATATTGTTAATAGAAACGTTATCCCTACAGACAAAAATCAGAGGATACAACTGACGATTTACTATAAAACCAGAAAAACGGCCAGCCTACTCATGAGAAACTCTCCAGACACAAAACAGAACGCTTTAAAAGAGACTAACGTCGTCTATGCCTTCAAATGCCCACTTGGGGACTGTAAGCTTCAAAAAATCCAGTATATAGGCAAGACAACAACATCTCTTTCTAGGCGTTTAACGATGCATAAGCAACAGGGCTCCATTAAGGAACATATAATCTCTTCCCACAACCAAACCATCGCCAGAGAAATCCTAGTAAACAACACAGAAATCATCGATAGATACATCGATAGTAGGCGGCTTGACGTTTGCGAGGCACTACACATCAAGAAGTCAACACCAGCAATCAACAGCCATTTATTGCACAACTATATTCTACCCACCTCAAGACTCCGCTCCAATATAGAAGCATCAAGAAATATGGACCAATAGGCTTTCTACAAACACTTCTATTCAATATCCATTGTTTCGTGTTCTGTCTTGTGTTGATGAAATTAATACCCTATTAATACTCTTGTTCTGTCTTGTGTTGATGAAATTAATACCCTATTAATACCACATTTTGTTCTGTCTTGTGTTAATGCCACATCACCCCTTCCACCTCACTCAAATGTAGATATAAAACCGGAGATACCTAAGTTCTATTCAGTTGTGTATTTGTGAACTAAAGTCTTTGAAAATGTAATAAGTTTTACGAAACGCGCCCGTGTCGCGTCAGACTAGAAATAAAAATGAATTTTGGAGAATTGATTTTTGATTTACCTCCAACAGTGAAGCGTAATGTACGAAAGATTGAGAAAATTCGTGTTAGAATTATTAATCTTACTTTTTCGGTCATATTTAATAATATATGTCTACAGGAAAGACTGCTACCAAAATATACTAATATATATATATATATATATATATATATATATATATATATATATATATATATATATATATATATATATATATATATATATATATATATATATGTCGTACCTAGTAGCCAGAACGCACTTCTCAGGCAACTATGCAAGGCCCGATTTGCCTAATAAGCCAAGTTTTCCTGAATTAATATATTTTCTCTAATTTTTTTCTTATGAAATGATAAAGCTACCCATTTAATTATGTATGAGGTCAATTTTTTTCTTTTGGAGTTAAAATTAACGTAGGTATATGACCGAACCTAACCAACCCTACCTAACCTAACCTAACCTATCTCTATAGGTTAGGTTAGGTTAGGTAGCCGAAAAAGTTAGGTTAGGTTAGGTAGGTTAGGTAGTCGAAAAAACATTAATTCATGAAAACTTGGCTTATTAGGCAAATCGGGCCTTGCATAGTAGGCTGAGAAGTGCGTTCTGGCTACTAGGTACGACATATATATATATATATATATATATATATATATATATATATATATATATATATATATATATATATATATATATATATATATATATATATATATATATATATATATATATATATATATATATAAATAAAACGCTGAACTGTAATGCCAATCATGACCTTAAAAGCTTCATTAAAGGTTGTAACAGAACCCATGAGCACCACACCAGAAACAAATACCTTTTTGATATTCAATGAGTACGACTTAATCAAACTAGAAATGCTCTACAATTCAGGGGACCCAGAATGTGGAATGACCTTCTCAATCATGTTAAAGACTGTTTCTCTCTCAACCAGTTTAAAATAAAAACTAAGCACTACCTAATTACCTCCCTGTAACCTACCTTACCCCTATAATGTCAATCCATGTCTGTTATTTTTAAACAATGCTGTTTGTTGACCAAATTGTATTTTTGCGTTTTTTCTGCCATGTTCCCCCCTTTTTTTATTTTGTTATTTTCTCAACACATTTTATACTTTAATCTCAATTAATATTAAGTTTTAATCTTTAGTGTTTTTCCTGCCCGAAACGCTTTGCGTAACAGTGGCTTTAGGCATTGTATGTACTAGCTCTATCTATAAATTCATCAATATTTGTATCACCCTTTGTATGTATGTACTTTACATAAATAAACATTTGAATTTTTGAATTTGAATTTTTTTACGACCCTGGGTTCCTTAGTTGGAAACCAGAGTTCAAATTGAGCTCTAAATAATTACTTTACATTAATTTATAGGAGTGCTGATGCGCTTTTGTTCCTATCTTCCTTGCCAGACGTTGGACGAATCTTGTTTCTCACAGCGCATTCAGACTCTGAGCTTGTTGTTCATTATTAAACAGTCAATTAGTTATCAGCTATTGTTAGAACTAGTAAAGTAATGAGTAACGAAGGCCGTTGAAGACTTTTATTGTTTGTAGCTGCACCATCAGTTAGGTTATCTTCCCGGCAACTACAACAACAACTTGGGAGCTTGGAGACTGTACGCTCCAGGGTGCTCTCTTCTCTGTTCAGGCTGTGGTTGTGGCAACATCTTCCCAGTGTGGCTTTGTCTCTATTCTCCTCCTCCTTCTCCCTTTCCCTTGCCTTAAACTACCGTAACAGCAAAGTTAAGTATAAACTGTGTAACCGTGCTACTAGCTAGACTTGTGGGATATGTATAGGTATTGTGTAGTATAAGCCATTGTTTAAGGCATCCCTAAGTGTTGGTGTTGTGACTAGGGTACCACGTGGGGCTTAACAACCCTAGGCTGCATCAAGCCTTCGAATTCTTTTCAAGTAGACTTTACCCTAGCTTGTCCCAAGTGTAAGCCTTGTATCCTGTCTATGTGAACCAAGAGAGTTAATGTAAGATAGTGTGGTAAAGTAGTTATTGTTATTATAGTAATGTATATGGGGGGTTGTTTGAGGGTTTAATAAATAAGTTAGTTTTTGAGGGGTATCCATTAATCCTGTTGTAGTGGTGTAGATAATTGTATCCTTGACAACAGATCTGTTTCTAAAACCTTGAAGCAGTAACAGGAACCTATGTTCCTTGAGGGTGGGGGTGCGGGCCTATCTACCCCACTATTCTTGATACATCTTGATTCTAGCTATTGGCCCTTCTCTTTAATACTCCATACCACCCATAACAAGGAGCTTAATTCATAACATATCCCCAGAGTTAAACTAAATCTGTGTAAACACTCTATGCAAATAAAGGGACCTAGTGTATGGAACTCACTCCCTAATGAACTGAAAAGCTGTTTAACTTTTGTCTTATTAAAAAATAAACCCAAAAAGTACCTAATTTCATCTTCATAGTCTTCTGCCTAGAGCTTTATCTTTGCACTGTTTCTAGTGCTACCCAATCCCCCATTCTTTGTATCTAAGCCATATTCTTCACCATTGTAATCTTCGATCATCTATTATCATGGTTGTTGTATTGAGTACATATTCTACTGCATTACTCCTTGTAATGATCCTCATATTGTGCTTCAGTGATCCAATGTATAACTCTGAGATGTTTCCCTAATTGTACTTAGGATTCCTTGTTAATTATTTTGTACTGTTATTAATGTGTTTTTTTCTGATCTGCTTTTGTGTCAAAAATTCTTGTAATGTACCTGTAAACAATTTTTTTGACAATTTTACTGTAATTATTCTACTTAAAATCATCTGTACTTGTAAAGTAAAGCTGTAAAGTACCTGTTAAACACTTTTTATCAATTTTACTCTTATTTCTGTAAAACTTTCTGTTAGTTTAAGGTTTTGCTCTAAGGTTAGTTTAAGGACTTGCCCGAAACGCTATGCGTGCTAGTGCCTTTACAAGATTGTAATTTCAACTTAAACTCTATGTTCTTTCTTAACCCCCAATGTACTTTCTTGTATATATATATATATATATATATATATATATATATATATATATATATATATATATATATATATATATATATATATATATATATATATATATATATATATATATATATATAAATAATCTTTGGACAACACCCACCAGTGGGACTCGAACCCAGAAAGCACAACTACCTTCCAGTAGCTGGCATAACTAGTATGCTTTAACCCACTACGCCATCAGACCTTACAAAAGAAGTAGATAGTTCGAGATATATATCTCAAACATCTCCACCTCCCGAAGGCACCAGATGAGTGAGGGGTCAGTCTGCATTTTTCGTCAAGCCACTGTCAATGTGAGAGAACTCGTGTCCAGCTTATAAGCCTATACTTGCATAAACCACAAGTGAAGATTAATAATCTTTGGACAACACCCACCAGTGGGACTCGAACCCAGAAAGCACAACTACCTTCCAGTAGCTGGCATAACTAGTATGCTTTAACCCACTACGCCATCAGACCTTACAAAAGAAGTAGATAGTTCGAGATATATATCTCAAACATCTCCACCTCCCGAAGGCACCAGATGAGTGAGGGGTCAGTCTGCATTTTTCGTCAAGCCACTGTCAATGTGAGAGAACTCGTGTCCAGCTTATAAGCCTATACTTGCATAAACCACAAGTGAAGATTAATAATCTTTGGACAACACCCACCAGTGGGACTCGAACCCAGAAAGCACAACTACCTTCCAGTAGCTGGCATAACTAGTATGCTTTAACCCACTACGCCATCAGACCTTACAAAAGAAGTAGATAGTTCGAGATATATATCTCAAACATCTCCACCTCCCGAAGGCACCAGATGAGTGAGGGGTCAGTCTGCATTTTTCGTCAAGCCACTGTCAATGTGAGAGAACTCGTGTCCACCTTATAAGCCTATACTTGCATAAACCACAAGTGAAGATTAATAATCTTTGGACAACACCCACCAGTGGGACTCGAACCCAGAAAGCACAACTACCTTCCAGTAGCTGGCATAACTAGTATGCTTTAACCCACTACGCCATCAGACCTTACAAAAGAAGTAGATAGTTCGAGATATATATCTCAAACATCTCCACCTCCCGAAGGCACCAGATGAGTGAGGGGTCAGTCTGCATTTTTCGTCAACCCACTGTCAATGTGAGAGAACTCGTGTCCAGCTTATAAGCCTATACTTGCATAAACCACAAGTGAAGATTAATAATCTTTGGACAACACCCACCAGTGGGACTCGAACCCAGAAAGCACAACTACCTTCCAGTAGCTGGCATAACTAGTATGCTTTAACCCACTACGCCATCAGACCTTACAAAAGAAGTAGATAGTTCGAGATATATATCTCAAACATCTCCACCTCCCGAAGGCACCAGATGAGTGAGGGGTCAGTCTGCATTTTTCGTCAAGCCACTGTCAATGTGAGAGAACTCGTGTCCAGCTTATAAGCCTATACTTGCATAAACCACAAGTGAAGATTAATAATCTTTGGACAACACCCACCAGTGGGACTCGAACCCAGAAAGCACAACTACCTTCCAGTAGCTGGCATAACTAGTATGCTTTAACCCACTACGCCATCAGACCTTACAAAAGAAGTAGATAGTTCGAGATATATATCTCAAACATCTCCACCTCCCGAAGGCACCAGATGAGTGAGGGGTCAGTCTGCATTTTTCGTCAAGCCACTGTCAATGTGAGAGAACTCGTGTCCAGCTTATAAGCCTATACTTGCATAAACCACAAGTGAAGATTAATAATCTTTGGACAACACCCACCAGTGGGACTCGAACCCAGAAAGCACAACTACCTTCCAGTAGCTGGCATAACTAGTATGCTTTAACCCACTACGCCATCAGACCTTACAAAAGAAGTAGATAGTTCGAGATATATATCTCAAACATCTCCACCTCCCGAAGGCACCAGATGAGTGAGGGGTCAGTCTGCATTTTTCGTCAAGCCACTGTCAATGTGAGAGAACTCGTGTCCAGCTTATAAGCCTATACTTGCATAAACCACAAGTGAAGATTAATAATCTTTGGACAACACCCACCAGTGGGACTCGAACCCAGAAAGCACAACTACCTTCCAGTAGCTGGCATAACTAGTATGCTTTAACCCACTACGCCATCAGACCTTACAAAAGAAGTAGATAGTTCGAGATATATATCTCAAACATCTCCACCTCCCGAAGGCACCAGATGAGTGAGGGGTCAGTCTGCATTTTTCGTCAAGCCACTGTCAATGTGAGAGAACTCGTGTCCAGCTTATAAGCCTATACTTGCATAAACCACAAGTGAAGATTAATAATCTTTGGACAACACCCACCAGTGGGACTCGAACCCAGAAAGCACAACTACCTTCCAGTAGCTGGCATAACTAGTATGCTTTAACCCACTACGCCATCAGACCTTACAAAAGAAGTAGATAGTTCGAGATATATATCTCAAACATCTCCACCTCCCGAAGGCACCAGATGAGTGAGGGGTCAGTCTGCATTTTTCGTCAAGCCACTGTCAATGTGAGAGAACTCGTGTCCAGCTTATAAGCCTATACTTGCATAAACCACAAGTGAAGATTAATAATCTTTGGACAACACCCACCAGTGGGACTCGAACCCAGAAAGCACAACTACCTTCCAGTAGCTGGCATAACTAGTATGCTTTAACCCACTACGCCATCAGACCTTACAAAAGAAGTAGATAGTTCGAGATATATATCTCAAACATCTCCACCTCCCGAAGGCACCAGATGAGTGAGGGGTCAGTCTGCATTTTTCGTCAAGCCACTGTCAATGTGAGAGAACTCGTGTCCAGCTTATAAGCCTATACTTGCATAAACCACAAGTGAAGATTAATAATCTTTGGACAACACCCACCAGTGGGACTCGAACCCAGAAAGCACAACTACCTTCCAGTAGCTGGCATAACTAGTATGCTTTAACCCACTACGCCATCAGACCTTACAAAAGAAGTAGATAGTTCGAGATATATATCTCAAACATCTCCACCTCCCGAAGGCACCAGATGAGTGAGGGGTCAGTCCGCATTTTTCGTCAAGCCACTGTCAATGTGAGAGAACTCGTGTCCAGCTTATAAGCCTATACTTGCATAAACCACAAGTGAAGATTAATAATCTTTGGACAACACCCACCAGTGGGACTCGAACCCAGAAAGCACAACTACCTTCCAGTAGCTGGCATAACTAGTATGCTTTAACCCACTACGCCATCAGACCTTACAAAAGAAGTAGATAGTTCGAGATATATATCTCAAACATCTCCACCTCCCGAAGGCACCAGATGAGTGAGGGGTCAGTCTGCATTTTTCGTCAAGCCACTGTCAATGTGAGAGAACTCGTGTCCAGCTTATAAGCCTATACTTGCATAAACCACAAGTGAAGATTAATAATCTTTGGACAACACCCACCAGTGGGACTCGAACCCAGAAAGCACAACTACCTTCCAGTAGCTGGCATAACTAGTATGCTTTAACCCACTACGCCATCAGACCTTACAAAAGAAGTAGATAGTTCGAGATATATATCTCAAACATCTCCACCTCCCGAAGGCACCAGATGAGTGAGGGGTCAGTCTGCATTTTTCGTCAAGCCACTGTCAATGTGAGAGAACTCGTGTCCAGCTTATAAGCCTATACTTGCATAAACCACAAGTGAAGATTAATAATCTTTGGACAACACCCACCAGTGGGACTCGAACCCAGAAAGCACAACTACCTTCCAGTAGCTGGCATAACTAGTATGCTTTAACCCACTACGCCATCAGACCTTACAAAAGAAGTAGATAGTTCGAGATATATATCTCAAACATCTCCACCTCCCGAAGGCACCAGATGAGTGAGGGGTCAGTCTGCATTTTTCGTCAAGCCACTGTCAATGTGAGAGAACTCGTGTCCAGCTTATAAGCCTATACTTGCATAAACCACAAGTGAAGATTAATAATCTTTGGACAACACCCACCAGTGGGACTCGAACCCAGAAAGCACAACTACCTTCCAGTAGCTGGCATATCTAGTATGCTTTAACCCACTACGCCATCAGACCTTACAAAAGAAGTAGATAGTTCGAGATATATATCTCAAACATCTCCACCTCCCGAAGGCACCAGATGAGTGAGGGGTCAGTCTGCATTTTTCGTCAAGTTACTGTCAATGTGAGAGAACTCGTGTCCAGCTTATAAGCCTATACTTGCATAAACCACAAGTGAAGATTAATAATCTTTGGACAACACCCACCAGTGGGACTCGAACCCAGAAAGCACAACTACCTTCCAGTAGCTGGCATAACTAGTATGCTTTAACCCACTACGCCATCAGACCTTACAAAAGAAGTAGATAGTTCGAGATATATATCTCAAACATCTCCACCTCCCGAAGGCACCAGATGAGTGAGGGGTCAGTCTGCATTTTTCGTCAAGCCACTGTCAATGTGAGAGAACTCGTGTCCAGCTTATAAGCCTATACTTGCATAAACCACAAGTGAAGATTAATAATCTTTGGACAACACCCACCAGTGGGACTCGAACCCAGAAAGCACAACTACCTTCCAGTAGCTGGCATAACTAGTATGCTTTAACCCACTACGCCATCAGACCTTACAAAAGAAGTAGATAGTTCGAGATATATATCTCAAACATCTCCACCTCCCGAAGGCACCAGATGAGTGAGGGGTCAGTCTGCATTTTTCGTCAAGCCACTGTCAATGTGAGAGAACTCGTGTCCAGCTTATAAGCCTATACTTGCATAAACCACAAGTGAAGATTAATAATCTTTGGACAACACCCACCAGTGGGACTCGAACCCAGAAAGCACAACTACCTTCCAGTAGCTGGCATAACTAGTATGCTTTAACCCACTACGCCATCAGACCTTACAAAAGAAGTAGATAGTTCGAGATATATATCTCAAACATCTCCACCTCCCGAAGGCACCAGATGAGTGAGGGGTCAGTCTGCATTTTTCGTCAAGCCACTGTCAATGTGAGAGAACTCGTGTCCAGCTTATAAGCCTATACTTGCATAAACCACAAGTGAAGATTAATAATCTTTGGACAACACCCACCAGTGGGACTCGAACCCAGAAAGCACAACTACCTTCCAGTAGCTGGCATAACTAGTATGCTTTAACCCACTACGCCATCAGACCTTACAAAAGAAGTAGATAGTTCGAGATATATATCTCAAACATCTCCACCTCCCGAAGGCACCAGATGAGTGAGGGGTCAGTCTGCATTTTTCGTCAAGCCACTGTCAATGTGAGAGAACTCGTGTCCAGCTTATAAGCCTATACTTGCATAAACCACAAGTGAAGATTAATAATCTTTGGACAACACCCACCAGTGGGACTCGAACCCAGAAAGCACAACTACCTTCCAGTAGCTGGCATAACTAGTATGCTTTAACCCACTACGCCATCAGACCTTACAAAAGAAGTAGATAGTTCGAGATATATATCTCAAACATCTCCACCTCCCGAAGGCACCAGATGAGTGAGGGGTCAGTCTGCATTTTTCGTCAAGCCACTGTCAATGTGAGAGAACTCGTGTCCAGCTTATAAGCCTATACTTGCATAAACCACAAGTGAAGATTAATAATCTTTGGACAACACCCACCAGTGGGACTCGAACCCAGAAAGCACAACTACCTTCCAGTAGCTGGCATAACTAGTATGCTTTAACCCACTACGCCATCAGACCTTACAAAAGAAGTAGATAGTTCGAGATATATATCTCAAACATCTCCACCTCCCGAAGGCACCAGATGAGTGAGGGGTCAGTCTGCATTTTTCGTCAAGCCACTGTCAATGTGAGAGAACTCGTGTCCAGCTTATAAGCCTATACTTGCATAAACCACAAGTGAAGATTAATAATCTTTGGACAACACCCACCAGTGGGACTCGAACCCAGAAAGCACAACTACCTTCCAGTAGCTGGCATAACTAGTATGCTTTAACCCACTACGCCATCAGACCTTACAAAAGAAGTAGATAGTTCGAGATATATATCTCAAACATCACCACCTCCCGAAGGCACCAGATGAGTGAGGGGTCAGTCTGCATTTTTCGTCAAGCCACTGTCAATGTGAGAGAACTCGTGTCCAGCTTATAAGCCTATACTTGCATAAACCACAAGTGAAGATTAATAATCTTTGGACAACACCCACCAGTGGGACTCGAACCCAGAAAGCACAACTACCTTCCAGTAGCTGGCATAACTAGTATGCTTTAACCCACTGCGCCATCAGACCTTACAAAAGAAGTAGATAGTTCGAGATATATATCTCAAACATCTCCACCTCCCGAAGGCACCAGATGAGTGAGGGGTCAGTCTGCATTTTTCGTCAAGCCACTGTCAATGTGAGAGAACTCGTGTCCAGCTTATAAGCCTATACTTGCATAAACCACAAGTGAAGATTAATAATCTTTGGACAACACCCACCAGTGGGACTCGAACCCAGAAAGCACAACTACCTTCCAGTAGCTTGCATAACTAGAATGCTTTAACCCACTACGCCATCAGACCTTACAAAAGAAGTAGATAGTTCGAGATATATATCTCAAACATCTCCACCTCCCGAAGGCACCAGATGAGTGAGGGGTCAGTCTGCATTTTTCGTCAAGCCACTGTCAATGTGAGAGAACTCGTGTCCAGCTTATAAGCCTATACTTGCATAAACCACAAGTGAAGATTAATAATCTTTGGACAACACCCACCAGTGGGACTCGAACCCAGAAAGCACAACTACCTTCCAGTAGCTGGCATACCTAGTATGCTTTAACCCACTACGCCATCAGACCTTACAAAAGAAGTAGATAGTTCGAGATATATATCTCAAACATCTCCACCTCCCGAAGGCACCAGATGAGTGAGGGGTCAGTCTGCATTTTTCGTCAAGCCACTGTCAATGTGAGAGAACTCGTGTCCAGCTTATAAGCCTATACTTGCATAAACCACAAGTGAACATTAATAATCTTTGGACAACACCCACCAGTGGGACTCGAACCCAGAAAGCACAACTACCTTCCAGTAGCTGGCATAACTAGTATGCTTTAACCCACTACGCCATCAGACCTTACAAAAGAAGTAGATAGTTCGAGATATATATCTCAAACATCTCCACCTCCCGAAGGCACCAGATGAGTGAGGGGTCAGTCTGCATTTTTCGTCAAGCCACTGTCAATGTGAGAGAACTCGTGTCCAGCTTATAAGCCTATACTTGCATAAACCACAAGTGAAGATTAATAATCTTTGGACAACACCCACCAGTGGGACTCGAACCCAGAAAGCACAACTACCTTCCAGTAGCTGGCATAACTAGTATGCTTTAACCCACTACGCCATCAGACCTTACAAAAGAAGTAGATAGTTCGAGATATATATCTCAAACATCTCCACCTCCCGAAAGCACCAGATGAGTGAGGGGTCAGTCTGCATTTTTCGTCAAGCCACTGTCAATGTGAGAGAACTCGTGTCCAGCTTATAAGCCTATACTTGCATAAACCACAAGTGAAGATTAATAATCTTTGGACAACACCCACCAGTGGGACTCGAACCCAGAAAGCACAACTACCTTCCAGTAGCTGGCATAACTAGTATGCTTTAACCCACTACGCCATCAGACCTTACAAAAGAAGTAGATAGTTCGAGATATATATCTCAAACATCTCCACCTCCCGAAGGCACCAGATGAGTGAGGGGTCAGTCTGCATTTTTCGTCAAGCCACTGTCAATGTGAGAGAACTCGTGTCCAGCTTATAAGCCTATACTTGCATAAACCACAAGTGAAGATTAATAATCTTTGGACAACACCCACCAGTGGGACTCGAACCCAGAAAGCACAACTACCTTCCAGTAGCTGGCATAACTAGTATGCTTTAACCCACTACGCCATCAGACCTTACAAAAGAAGTAGATAGTTCGAGATATATATCTCAAACATCTCCACCTCCCGAAGGCACCAGATGAGTGAGGGGTCAGTCTGCATTTTTCGTCAAGCCACTGTCAATGTGAGAGAACTCGTGTCCAGCTTATAAGCCTATACTTGCATAAACCACAAGTGAAGATTAATAATCTTTGGACAACACCCACCAGTGGGACTCGAACCCAGAAAGCACAACTACCTTCCAGTAGCTGGCATAACTAGTATGCTTTAACCCACTACGCCATCAGACCTTACAAAAGAAGTAGATAGTTCGAGATATATATCTCAAACATCTCCACCTCCCGAAGACACCAGATGAGTGAGGGGTCAGTCTGCATTTTTCGTCAAGCCACTGTCAATGTGAGAGAACTCGTGTCCAGCTTATAAGCCTATACTTGCATAAACCACAAGTGAAGATTAATAATCTTTGGACAACACCCACCAGTGGGACTCGAACCCAGAAAGCACAACTACCTTCCAGTAGCTGGCATAACTAGTATGCTTTAACCCACTACGCCATCAGACCTTACAAAAGAAGTAGATAGTTCGAGATATATATCTCAAACATCTCCACCTCCCGAAGGCACCAGATGAGTGAGGGGTCAGTCTGCATTTTTCGTCAAGCCACTGTCAATGTGAGAGAACTCGTGTCCAGCTTATAAGCCTATACTTGCATAAACCACAAGTGAAGATTAATAATCTTTGGACAACACCCACCAGTGGGACTCGAACCCAGAAAGCACAACTACCTTCCAGTAGCTGGCATAACTAGTATGCTTTAACCCACTACGCCATCAGACCTTACAAAAGAAGTAGATAGTTCGAGATATATATCTCAAACATCTCCACCTCCCGAAGGCACCAGATGAGTGAGGGGTCAGTCTGCATTTTTCGTCAAGCCACTGTCAATGTGAGAGAACTCGTGTCCAGCTTATAAGCCTATACTTGCATAAACCACAAGTGAAGATTAATAATCTTTGGACAACACCCACCAGTGGGACTCGAACCCAGAAAGCACAACTACCTTCCAGTAGCTGGCATAACTAGTATGCTTTAACCCACTACGCCATCAGACCTTACAAAAGAAGTAGATAGTTCGAGATATATATCTCAAACATCTCCACCTCCCGAAGGCACCAGATGAGTGAGGGGTCAGTCTGCATTTTTCGTCAAGCCACTGTCAATGTGAGAGAACTCGTGTCCAGCTTATAAGCCTATACTTGCATAAACCACAAGTGAAGATTAATAATCTTTGGACAACACCCACCAGTGGGACTCGAACCCAGAAAGCACAACTACCTTCCAGTAGCTGGCATAACTAGTATGCTTTAACCCACTACGCCATCAGACCTTACAAAAGAAGTAGATAGTTCGAGATATATATCTCAAACATCTCCACCTCCCGAAGACACCAGATGAGTGAGGGGTCAGTCTGCATTTTTCGTCAAGCCACTGTCAATGTGAGAGAACTCGTGTCCAGCTTATAAGCCTATACTTGCATAAACCACAAGTGAAGATTAATAATCTTTGGACAACACCCACCAGTGGGACTCGAACCCAGAAAGCACAACTACCTTCCAGTAGCTGGCATAACTAGTATGCTTTAACCCACTACGCCATCAGACCTTACAAAAGAAGTAGATAGTTCGAGATATATATCTCAAACATCTCCACCTCCCGAAGGCACCAGATGAGTGAGGGGTCAGTCTGCATTTTTCGTCAAGCCACTGTCAATGTGAGAGAACTCGTGTCCAGCTTATAAGCCTATACTTGCATAAACCACAAGTGAAGATTAATAATCTTTGGACAACACCCACCAGTGGGACTCGAACCCAGAAAGCACAACTACCTTCCAGTAGCTGGCATAACTAGTATGCTTTAACCCACTACGCCATCAGACCTTACAAAAGAAGTAGATAGTTCGAGATATATATCTCAAACATCTCCACCTCCCGAAGGCACCAGATGAGTGAGGGGTCAGTCTGCATTTTTCGTCAAGCCACTGTCAATGTGAGAGAACTCGTGTCCAGCTTATAAGCCTATACTTGCATAAACTACAAGTGAAGATTAATAATCTTTGGACAACACCCACCAGTGGGACTCGAACCCAGAAAGCACAACTACCTTCCAGTAGCTGGCATAACTAGTATGCTTTAACCCACTACGCCATCAGACCTTACAAAAGAAGTAGATAGTTCGAGATATATATCTCAAACATCTCCACCTCCCGAAGGCACCAGATGAGTGATGGGTCAGTCTGCATTTTTCGTCAAGCCACTGTCAATGTGAGAGAACTCGTGTCCAGCTTATAAGCCTATACTTGCATAAACCACAAGTGAAGATTAATAATCTTTGGACAACACCCACCAGTGGGACTCGAACCCAGAAAGCACAACTACCTTCCAGTAGCTGGCATAACTAGTATGCTTTAACCCACTACGCCATCAGACCTTACAAAAGAAGTAGATAGTTCGAGATATATATCTCAAACATCTCCACCTCCCGAAGGCACCAGATGAGTGAGGGGTCAGTCTGCATTTTTCGTCAAGCCACTGTCAATGTGAGAGAACTCGTGTCCAGCTTATAAGCCTATACTTGCATAAACCACAAGTGAAGATTAATAATCTTTGGACAACACCCACCAGTGGGACTCGAACCCAGAAAGCACAACTACCTTCCAGTAGCTGGCATAACTAGTATGCTTTAACCCACTACGCCATCAGACCTTACAAAAGAAGTAGATAGTTCGAGATATATATCTCAAACATCTCCACCTCCCGAAGACACCAGATGAGTGAGGGGTCAGTCTGCATTTTTCGTCAAGCCACTGTCAATGTGAGAGAACTCGTGTCCAGCTTATAAGCCTATACTTGCATAAACCACAAGTGAAGATTAATAATCTTTGGACAACACCCACCAGTGGGACTCGAACCCAGAAAGCACAACTACCTTCCAGTAGCTGGCATAACTAGTATGCTTTAACCCACTACGCCATCAGACCTTACAAAAGAAGTAGATAGTTCGAGATATATATCTCAAACATCTCCACCTCCCGAAGGCACCAGATGAGTGAGGGGTCAGTCTGCATTTTTCGTCAAGC